>NC_054848.1:120080133-120115639 GCF_018345385.1 Vulpes lagopus | reverse complement strand
GAAGCGGGCATAATGGCTGCATGTAATGTGCCATCCAGGGTTGCAAAGAAAAAGGGCACATTCCTGCCCCTTTGCCCCCAGGGCTCTTGGACCCTTGGCCACTGTATGGTCCCTCCAAGTGTACCACCACTCTGGACAATTGCAGGTGCCCAATTGGGACATACACAGGAGTCTGAGGCTGAGGTGCAGGGACAATACCACCCATGAGGACAGTGCATGCCTCCCCCCACATTCCTCCTTGCAGGATCAAGCATCCTATCCCCCACAGTGAGAGAAACTGAGGGACAAGGTTGAGGGACTGGGTCCTGACAGTTGGAGAATGGCCAGCACGAAGCTGGGGGTGTAGGAAACTGCATGAGGCTGTTTCTACAGAAGCCTCGGGAGTTAAGGGTTTCATTACCACACTATGAGCTCACAGAGCACAGTCCACTGTCTTCTCTTACTAGGGGACATAATTCTGGCACACATGTTTTCCTAGGTGCAAGACTCCGGATTCTGCACCTTAAGGTGCAAGGCTGGGGTGGAGATGTTCAAAAGAGGAGCTGCCCCACAGGAAGCTGCCTGTCCCCGGTGGTTCTTGTCAGAGAACTCCTGAGTCATAGCCACCGCTCTGTGCAGCTGGTGTCCTCGTGGAGGCCACTGCCACGTTGGCTTTCTGAGGCTGAGCCAGATAGGGAGTGTGGACCTGTCAGCCATCCTGACAGCCGCCTGGGACTCTAGGGTCCCGAAACGGGCCCTTTGAGCAGAGGAAAGTGTAGTGAGTGACGGTGGTGGTCACCGGGATGCTCCACCACAGCCCACAGGCCCCCGGGCTCACATGAAGATTTTGTAAGCAGCCGGGCAGGAGGGCCTTCGGGTCCCCAGGTGGCAAGCAGGCTGTGCAGAAGGTTGGCTGCCCCATGAGATGGGGTAGGAGGAGCACCTGCCATCCCAGGGCTTGTTGCCTTGGCACAAGTCCCAGGAGCAGGCCCTGTGGGGCAGTCGCGGCTGGACGCGGGGACACCTCTGCTAATGTTGCTTGCTGTGGGGAACTGGTGGGTCACAGTGTTCTTACTCAGCGTTGAGAAGGACAGTTGGGCTGTAGCAGCCAGGACACCCCCCGGGCCTCTTCCCCCTTTGTTGGAGTCATTCTGGGGTGCATCTCTTTAGCCACAGCCTCTTGTGTGGACACATGCCACCCACTGCCCTGAACTGTCATTGCAGGGCAAAGCAAGTCAGACAGGAGCTCACCGGCCTTGAGGACTCACTCTCGGTCCTTGTCTTCCTGATCTGAGAAGCCTCTGGTTTTGCCCAGGCAGAGCGAAAGGCCTGCTCTACACTCTGGTCTCCTTTTTGAGGAGTTGAGCTGCTGCCTGCCTCCTGCCAGACCTGCCCTGTGGCAGATACCCGTGCAGGTGTCTTAAGGCCCTTCGTGGGCAAATAAGTGTTTGCAGGTCTCCATCTGGCATCACTGAGAGCCTCCTGCTAAAATCCGGGGAAGACAGCTGGGAGGCTGGGCTAGGGCAGGGGTTGCAGGGCTCCAGGAAGGAATGGATTCCAGAAATGTCTATGCGATGGAAGAATGCAGACTAGAGTATGATGCTGGCTTGGAATTTAAAGGAGGGGAAAGAAGTGAAGAAGATACAGGAAGGTTGTGTGTTCCACACTCCCTGGTTTTGTGTGCTTGTGTTTGCTTTTCCTTTGAAACTTTCTTTCTTTTTCAGAAACTTAGCCATTACCTTTTGTTCACTTGCTCTTTGGCCCTTTCATTTAAAAAAAATCTAATAATCTATTAATTTTAAACTATTTTGTTTTCGACTTGTAAAAAATTTGCAAAGATAGTACAGAGTTTTTATATGCCCCTCACTCAGTTTCCCATTATGACGGAAAGCGAAAGCGGTTGCTTCTGTCAATGTGGTATATTTGTTGCAATTAATGGGGTAATTTTGACACTTCATTAGTAACTGAAGCCACACTTTACTGAGACTTTGGCAGTGTTTACCCAGAATCTGTGTTCTGTTCAGGATCCCCGTCAACATACCGCATTATGTTATTTCTAGTGTTTCCTTGGCTGTGGCAGTTTCTTTGTTTCTGAGGAGCTTGACTCTTTTCGGGAAGAGTGATTAGATATTTTGTACATGTCTCTCACTCGCAATGTTTCTGATGTTTTACTCATGATTAGTCTGGAGTTCTGTGTTTTAGGAAGGAAGGCCACAGTAGTGCAGTGCTACTGTCATGACATCCTATCAACACTACATACCAGTAGCGTGATTTATCACTGATGAGGTTTACCTTCACCACCTGACTGAGTTAATACCTCTTAGGTGTCTTCACTGTAAACTTACTGGTGTCAGCCCCCTTTGCATACTCTCCCCTTTGGAAGAAAGTCACCATATGTGGCCCACACCTCAGCGCAAGGGACTTATGCTGTACTATCTTCAAGTGAGAGTATCTGCGTAAACCAGAATTGTTCTCCATTGGAGACCTGCCTATTTCCCCATATTTATGCGTTTAATAAGTCAAATACTTTTCACAATATAGACACATGGACATTTCTATTACAGGAAGAAATTACATGTGTGTTCACTACCCTGTGTGTAATCACATATGTATACAAATTTTAGATGTAATCATCTATATGTGCATTAAGCTACATAAGAGATTGTACTGATGTTTTTGGCTCTAATCCACCACCACCTAGATCACTATAGCTTCCTCCTCTACAGTGAAAAACCTTGAGATTTGGACGTTGTTTATATGTCAGTGTCCTGTTGTCTCTGCTGGGTTATCATGGTTATCTCTGAAGGAGCTGCTGAAACAGAATTTGTGGATGGGCTAAGCATCAGTTCTGCTCCAGAACTCCCTGGAACCTCATCAAAGTTATGCCTGCCCTCTAGCCTCTGGACTCTGATAAGGCTACCTGGCCCCTGTCTATGGAGCTCTTGAAAGGTCAAGAGTACCCGTTATTTGAGTGTCTGAACTGGTGAACAATTCGACTTTTGATGCTTTTGGGGGTTGAGATCACCTGTAACTAAGTATGGTCTTCTTTATCTGTCTAGCAAGTATTTCTTTCTACCAGAGCATGAGCTACAGGGTAAGCTGGACCCCAAGTTGAGTCTTTGTTTCCTCACCTTTATTTAGCTTTATGACTCAGGGCATGTTATATGAGCTTTTGGTGCCTCAGTGCTTTTTCTCTGTTCTGTATTTGAATAGTCACTGGGAAGCTCCTCGAGGCTGGCAATTAGACTCTACCCAGAGAGAGGGCAGGAGAGCTGGATGAAAAACTGAGACCCCTCAGATTCGACAGCTGACAACCCTGCTATATGTTACTCATCCTTAAAACCGACTTATTTAGTGATATACATTCTCCAGTGAGTGTTGGAAAGCCTAACTAGAAATTGAGAAATGTGCCCAAGTTCTCAGATTAAAGGTGATACATCATGGGAAATCATGAGTTGATACTTTGATTGATTATGATCAATCAAGTAATAATGATACTCTCAAGCAGTTCCTTAAATAAATACCATAAAATTGCCTATTTGAAACTCTGCTATGGTGGAAAGTGTGATTGTTTTCCATGACAATACTAGATGAATGTTGAAGGTATTGCTGTAATCACAAAAACTCTCAAATTGTCTGGAAATGAAGACAGTATACTAGGTCACCTTCTGTGATGTGGTGTAGTGTGGTGTGGCCTAACACAAAGTAAAAGAACACCTGCAAAGACTAGGACTTTAATTTTGATTCCATACTTTGAAGGAAACTTCCACCAAATCACGAGGTGACAACTAAGCAAAGCTGGTTTGGTGAAAAGATAAAAATTTTGAGAAACATTTTGTAAGACAGAGAGAAAAAAGCAGACTCAACTACTAAAATAAAAAAATCAAAGTCGGGGTAGTATTACAGATCTTTTTTTCTTTTAAAGAAGATTTTATTTATTTATTTATTTATTTATTTATTTATTTGAGAGGCAGAGACATACTCAGAGGGAGAAGCAGGCTCCCTGCGGGGACCCTGATGTGGGACAGGACCCCAGGACCCCGGGATCACACCCTGGGCCAAAGGCAGATACTCAAGCCCTGAGCCACCCAGGCGCCCCTGTATTACAGATCTTAAGGAAACAAAAAGGAATGTAAGAGAGTTCTCTGAACAATTATACTCCAAGAATTTGTATAACCTAAATGAACTGGATATATTTTTTAAAACATAAACAACCAAAAGTAACTCAAGAGGAAAAGAAAATTCAATCAGATCTAACAGGTAAGGAGAATGAATCAGTGACCAGAAACGTCAAAGAAAGAACATCCCAAGACCAGGTGACTTCACTCGTGTATTCTACCAATACTTGAAAGAAGAAAGAAATCCTCAACAGTGCAATTGCTGGGTCGTAGGGCAGGTCTAAGCCAAACTGTGGAAGGAGCCTCGGTGTCCATCAAAAGATGAATGGATAAAGAAGATGTGGTCTATATATACAATGGAATATTACTCAGCCATCAGAAACGACAAATACACACCATTTGCTTCAATGTGGATGGAACTGGAGGGTATTATGCTGAGTGAAGTAAGTCAATCAGAGAAGGACAAACAGTTTATGTTCTCATTCATTTGGGGAATATAAATAATAGTGAAAGGGAATATAAGGGAAGGGAGAAGAAATGTGTGGGAAATATCAGAAAGGGAGACAGGACATAAAGACTCCTAACTCTGTGAAATGAACTAGGGGTAGTGGAAGGGGAGGAGGGCGGGGGGTGGGGGTGAATGGGTGACGGGCACTGAGGGGGGCACTTGACAGGGATGAGCACTGGGTGTTATTCTGTATGTTGGCAAATTGAACACCAATAAAAAATAAATTTATTTTTAAAAAAAAGAAGAAGGAAATCCTCAATTTCTTCCCAAAATATGGAAGTGGAGGGAATACTTCCTATCTCGTCCTGTGAAGTCAGCAGTACTGAGGTAGTAAAGCCTGACAAAGACATAAAAAAAAAAAAAACTGACACACTTTCATGCTAAAAAAAAAACTTTCAACAAACTAGAAATAAAAGAAAACTTTAGCATGATAAAAAGCATCCACGAATGATCCACATCTAACATACTGAATGGTCAAAGATTGAATTTTTCCCATTAAGCCAAGAAATAAGAAAGAAGGCAAGGGCCGCCTAGGTGGCTCTGTCGGTTATGCAGCTGGCTCTTGATTTCTACTCAGGTCATGATCTCAGGATTGTGAGATCAGGCCCTGCATTGGGCTCCATGCTCAGGGGCGTCTGCCTGAGATTGTCTCTCTTCCTCTTCCTCTCCTTCTCCCTCTCTCTCTAAAATAAATAACCAATAATATTCTTTTAAAAGCCGACAATGCCTGCTTTTGCTTCTTTTATGTTATTATACTGGAAGTGCTAGCCAGAGTGATTAGGCAAAAAAATATTTTTAATAAATAATAAATAAATAGTCATAATAATAAAGACAAAGTGGGAAAAAAGTAAAAAAAAAAAGAAGTAAAAGCAGAAGAAAATACTTAAAATAAGTTTATCCAAGGAAATATAAGACATGTACACCACAACTTACAACATTCTGCTGGAAGAATTTAAGAAGATTTCAGTATTTGGAAAGCTATCTTGCGTTCATGGAGTTGAAGACTTAATTTTCTTAAGATAGCAGTAGTATTAAAGCAATTTACAGATTCAATACAATCCCTAAAAGGAATCCCAACAATCCTGTTTGAAGAAATGGAAAAGCTGATTCCAAAGTGTATATGGAGGGACGCCAGGGTGGCTCAGGGGTTGAGCATCTGCCTTTGGCTCAGGTGCTGAAACCAAGGTCCTGTGATTGAGTCCCACAGGGAGTCCGCTTCTCCCTCTGCCTACGTCTCTACCTCTCTCTTTGTGTCTCTCATGAATAAATAAATAAAATCTAATAAATAAAGAAGTAAAGAAAGTGTATTTGGAGTGCAGATGCCCCTTTGGATAATTATGTTGGTATCCTTTGGGTAAATACCTCGTAGAAAAGAACCAAGATGTCCATCAATAGATGAATGGATAAAGAAGATATATATAGATATATTTAATATATATAATGGAATATTTAATATATATAATGGAATATTACGGTCTGGCACATTGGTGGTAGGAATGAAACATGGTGCAGCTTTTGTGAAAGATGTTTGCCAGTGGTAAAAGTCTATCAGTTTGTCAAAAAGTTAAACTTTTTAAAATTTATATTTATATTTTTTACTATTAACATATGACTATCAATTCCACTCCTATGTATATGCTCAATAAAATGGAAAACAGGTATTCAAACAAATACCTATGCAGAAATGTTCACCAAAATTCACAATAGTAAAAGGATAAAATGACCCAAATACCCATCAATTTGCAAAAGAATAAGCAAAATGTGTAAGCCAATAAAGAAATATTCAGCCGCGAAAAAGAATGAGGTCTCGATACAGGCTTTAGGATGGATGCACCTTGAAAACTGCTGAGTGTAAGAAGCCAGACACAAAGATACCATATTGCAAATTCTGATTATATGAAATACACAGAATGGGTATATTCATAGAGAAAGCAGAGTAGTGGTTGACAGGGTCTGAGGGAGGAGGGAATGGGCAGTTACCACTTAATGGATGCGAGGTTTGCTTTTGGGGTGATGCAAGTGCTTTGGAACCAGTCAGAGGCGATAGTCATGCAACACCGCAAATGTAAGAAATGACACTGAATTGGACACTATAGAATGACTTCATGTTATGTGTATTTACCTTAAATTAAATAAATAGATAGATAGATGATAGATAGATAGATAGATAGATAGATAGATAGATAGATATAAATGCTGTGAAACAAGAAAACATGAATCTGCTGGAAACCAAGGAGTACCTTCCCCTTCTCTCAATTGCCTTTTGCCCTCAACCTAGGGTCAAGCTCTACAGCCTAACATGCTGGGTTAAAGGTCTAGCCTGACCCTCTGCATCTGGCCTCATCTTCTGCCTTCCACCACACTGTAGCCTTTCACTTTCTGTACATAGAACTGTCTTCTCTGACATTGAGCAAACGGGTCCTCATTATCTCAACAACACTCGCTATTCATTCCCACCTAGTAAATATATGAGTGGTTAGAGAATTGCTAATTCCTACTCCTGTGACCCAGATATACTAATTAGGATACAGAACTCGTGTCCCCTTCAATGCAGTTTGGCTGTTCATACAATAAATATACACAGGATCGGATGAGTCCATATAACAGGCACATTGGCACTGACCCTGGACCTTCTGTTAACGGGGAGACAGATGAATTTAAGGAGCAAGGGAATCCGAGGACGCTGATGAGAAGGTCTAATTCAGGCTGCAGGCCATGTGCATAGGAAAGATGGACCGCTGGGCACAGGCTAGCGGTACAATCTTACTTAAGGGCCAGTGAAGATTTTTCAAGTGTAGCTGAGTCTTGAATAGCCCGACATTCTAAGACTCTCTCTGCTAAAAGGCAAATGGAAGAGAATGGCTGGTGGTGACAAGACTGATCAGTAAAAAGAAAATCTATCATCTTTCCAGGTGTGAGCTGCTGAGAGCATGACTAAGACAGGGACTGGGGGTGGAGAGGACAGAGACACAGAATGTACTCACGAGCCCTTCACTGCTTTCCTCAGAGAGGACACTTTTCCAACAGCCACCTGCTGCCCACAAGCTTCACTTCCTCTTCAGTCCTGGAGCCATCTAATCCGAGACTACATTTTTGCTAGAACTCCATCCTCCTTGCCAGCGAGGAGTTTAGCGCCTAACTGTGGTTTTGGCTTCATTCACCCAGATGTCACCCCCAGATCTCAATAAGAAGGACTGCACAGTTGAGAGCAAAATCTTAAAGCATCCGCTATAAACATCGGGGTGCTGGTGTCCCGGCTTCATTACATCTCTATCTTTGGGGTAAATCCCCAGCAGTGCAATTGCTGGGTTGTAGGGCAGATCTATTTTTAACTCTTTGAGGAACCTCCACACAGTTTTCCAGAGTGGCTGCACCAGTTCACATTCCCATCAACAGTGGAGGAGCGTTCCCCTTTCTCCACATCCTCTCCCACATCTGTGGTTTCCTGCTTTGTTAATTTTCCCCATTCTCACTGGTGTGAGGTGGTATCTCATTGTGGTTTTGATTTGTATTTCCCTGACAGAAAGTGAGGCGGAGCATTTCCTCATGTGCTTATTGGCCACGTCTATGTCTTCCTCTGTGAGATTTCTGTTCATGTCTTTTGCCCATTTCATGATTGGATTGTTTGTTTCTTTGCTGTTGAGTTTACTAAGTTCTTTATAGACCTTGGAAACTAGCCCTTTATCTGATGCATCATTTGCAAATATCTTCTCCCATTCTGTAGGTTGTCTTTTAATTTTGTTGATGGTATCTTTTGCTTTGCAAAAGCTTCTTATCTTGATGAAGTCCCAATAGTTCATTTTTGCTTTTGTTTCTCTTGCCTTCATGGATGAATCTTGCAAGAAGTTACTTTGGCCAAGTTCAAAAAGGGTGTTGCCTGTGTTCTCCTCTAGGATTTTGATGGAATCTTGTCTCACATTAAGATCATTCATCCATTTTGAGTTTATCTTTGTGTATGGTGCAAAAGAGTGGAATAGTTTCATTCTTCTGCATGTGGATGTCCAATTTTCCCAGCACCATTATTGAAGAGACTGTCTTTCTTCCAGTGGATAGTCTTTCCTCCTTTGTCGAATATTAGTTGACCATAAAGTTGAGGTTCCACTTCTGGATTCTCTATTCTGTTCCATTGATCAGTGTGTCTGCTTTTGTGCCAGTACCACACTGTCTTGATGACCACAGCTTTGTAATACAACCTGAAATCTGGCATTGTGATGCCCCCAGATATGGTTTTCTTTTTTAAAATTCCTGTGGCTATTCGGGATCTTTTCTGATTCCACACAAATCTTAAAATAATTTGTTCCACCTCTCTGAAGTCCATGGTATTTTGATAGGGATTGCATTAAACGTGCCAATTTCCCTGAGCTGGGCACTTGACGGGATGAGCACTGGGTGTTATTCTATATGTTGGCAAATTGAACACCAATAAAAAATAAATTTATAATAAAAAAATCTTAAAACATCCCTAAAGAGTTACTGTGACCCTTCTAACTCTACTACAGTGTCTCATATGATACTCTGGAAAGTAGTCTGCAGGTTATGGTCCTTCGCAGGTTGTTTAAATGTTTTAAGCTGGATTCTTTAAATTGGCAGACTTTTTCTTCTTTTGAAATCCTTTGCCAACCCTGAATGAAGAGCAAAGCCCAAGTTCACAGAATCCAAGAAAAGTACCACCCTAATCCTTATGCCCTTCACCAACTGGACTCTGGGTCCTTGCCACTCTCCCTCCACAAAACTCTTTGCCAACCACTGATGACTCTGGGAATTCCCACCCAGAGCAAGCTCTCTAAGGTGAGATCTTGAGGACACTGCCTCATCTCTCTGAGATCTTGAGAAACTGTCTAAAATGGGGATGATCCTGTTTCCCACAGACTGTTTCCAGTAACTGTTGTGATAATTAAAACACCAATGCCCACAGAAGGTGTGCTGAGTCAAGAGTGGCTGTAATCTCAAGCTCCCATTGCTTTCTTGCAGGCTTCCATGTAACTGCCTTTTAGTATGAGAAAAAGACCATAGTACCCAAATATGTTTTATACACACACACACACACACACACACACACACACACACACACAACCTGGGTGGAGAGTCAAGAATGTCTTGAGTGTCCGGAGCACAAGTGTAAAGTATCGAGGCATAAAGGACTCATGGCTACTGCAGCCTAGTTGGATTCTGAAACTCTATGGCACTGTAGATATGTGTGTATTGTGGGGGCTTGAACATATGATTGGATTCTGGAAACAATGGAAGCATCCTCTATTTCAAAAAACAAGCAATAGCTATTCTTGTGTTCCTTTTCAGCTTTGGTTTTTGGCTTCACTCGCAAACCACCACACACATCCCACACACAGCCAGCCAGCCACAGACATGTGAAGACTCGTCATACCATCTCCTGCTGGACTCAGGAAGAACTTCATGGAATGAATGCTCTCTTCTCTTAACCAGAGATGCACTTCTTTGGAATGCTTCATTCTTCCCTTTCTGCCTGTTTCTGCCACAGGCCAGTTTCATTAGTGTTACGAACCTAAAATTAGTCTCAAGTATATATAAGTATACCAGTTGGCTATGAATAATAGTTATGAAAAGCATTGGCGTAAATCTTCATGAAATCATGTTAGGCAATAATTTCTTTGATATCACAGAGTGTCAAACTGCTTTAGCTACCATACAAAACACTATAGACTCGGTGGTTTAAACAATAGAAATTTATTTCTCATGGTTCTGGAGACTGGAAATCCAAGACCAAGGTCTGTCAGGATGAAATATCCAGTCAAATCCCTCTCTTGTCTTGCAGATGGGCACTTTCGTTCTGCAGCCTCATATGGCCTTTTGTCCGTGCTCACACACAGAAAGATAGTATAAGCACACTAATCCCATCATGGGGATCCCACCACCATAAACTCATCTAATTCTGTCTCCCGAAGGCCTATCTCCAAATACCATCACATGGGGGGCTGTCACATGAATTTGGAGGTAGGGCCACAGATCAGTCCATCCCAGATACCAATACCCAAATGACAAAAATATAGATAAGTTAAATTTCATAAAAATTAAAAAATGCTGTGCTTCAAAGGCATCTTTTTAAAAAATACCACCCACAGATTGGGAGAAAATACTTGTTCATCATGTATAAATGTGTGGTATACAGAATATATAAAGAACTGTTATGGGGATCCCTGGGTGGCTCAGCAGTTTATCGCCTGCTTTCGGCCCAGGTTGTGACCCTGGGGGTCCTGGGATCAAGTCCCACATTGGGCTCCCTGCATGGAGCCTGCTTCTCCCTCTGCCTATGTCTCTGCCTATGTGTGTGTGTGTGTGTGTGTGTGTGTGTGTGTGTGTGTCTAATTAATAAATAAAGAGAATCTTTAAAAAAAGGACTGTTACAACTCAACCAAGAAAAGAAAAATCATCCAATTTTGAAAGGCGCAAAAGATTTGAATAGACGTTTCTGAAAATAAGATGTATAAGTAACCAATAAGCACATGAAGAGATACTCAACAGGATCCTAAGGGAAATGCAAATCAAAACCACAATGGATAGGGACTTCAAATTGCTGGTTAAAAGAAAAAGATACAACGTAACAAGTATGGTGATGATATGAAGAAACTGAAATCTTCATATATTGTTAGTGGGAACATAATGGTGCAGTCACTGTACAAAGCACTCAGCAGTTCCTCCAAAAGTTAAACATAGAGTATAACCATGTGACCCATTGATACCACTCCCAAGTATATATCCAAGACAAATGAAAATATATGTCTACATAAAAACCCTATCGACAAATGTTCATTGCACCGTTCTTTACACATATAACCCAAATCAGGAAACAATTCCAACCTCCATCAACTGATGAATACATAAAAGTATGGTCTAGCTACATAATGAAATATTATTTGCCTGTATGAATAGATGAAACGCTGATACATGGTATAATATGGGTCGACCTTGAATACTGCATGCTTAGGCAGAAAAATTAGACAAAAAAGACCACATCTTTTATTATTGTATTTGAATGAAATATCCAGAATATGCACATCACTAGACACAAATAGTATAGTAATACTTGCCTAGGGCTAGGGGAAATGGTAATGGGAAGTCACTCTGAAAGCTGAGAGCCTCAGTATGAAAATGTTCTGGAGTTAGATAATGGTGATGGTCCACAATCCAGTGAATATAGTAAAAAACACTGAACTGTACACTTTATTTTTATCTTTTAGAAAGGTTTTCTTTATTTATTTGAGATGGAGAGAAAAAGAAAGAGAGGACACAGGCAGGGTAGAGGGGCAGAGGAAGAGGGAGAAGCAGACACCCCCTCATCTCCCACTGAACAGGGAGCCCGATGTGGGGCTCAATCCCAGGAAACCCGGATCATGACGTGAGCCAAAGGCAGACACTCAGCCAACTGAGCCACCGAGGTACTCCTGAGTTGTATACTTTAAAATGGTAAATTAGATGGCATGTGAATGAAGTCTCAATAAAGAATAAGAAAGCGAAAACAGGAGATGAGAGGGAAAAAGCACAGATGGAGAGGCCCTGGCGGGTGTAGCGCGCTGAGACTGCTGGCAGCTGAGACAGCGGGGACTCGGGGAAAACCCTGACATCACAGGCCCTGCAGTTAGCACAGGGAAAGGCAGCTCACCACTGGAAGATTTTGAAACTCGTAGCAATAACAAACCTTGGACCCAGCTAAATTACGGAGTAGATGTGCTACTCCCCACACACTAACAGCCAAGCGAAGAATAGGCATGCCAATTTCCAGTCATAAATGCTATTCACCTCAGTCTCTGCTGTACTCCTACAGATGATTTCTGGCTGCAAGTCAATAAAAAATATTACAAAAACCAACACTCCAAAATCAAGAAAAGTCATCCTACTGCTAATAGAAAAAACAACAAATAGAACTGTACTCCAAGGTGATATATCTTCTAGCTATATTAGGAAGAAAGTTTTATTGTTTTAAGATTTTATTTATTTATTCACGCGAGACACAGAGACAGGCAGAGGGAGAAGCATGCTCCCTGCAGGCAGCTCAATGTGGGCCTCAATTCTGGGACCCTGTGGATCACAACCTGAGCTGAAGGCAGATGGCCAATCGCTGAGCCACCCACATGCCCCAAGATGAAACTTTAAGTCACCTATGATTAACATGTTAAATAATCTAGAAGAAGACGTGAGTAATGTGCATGAAGAGATTGGTAATTTTAACACAGATGTAAGCAATAAGACAACCAAATTTAAAAGCTAAAATTGGAAAGCAATATCTGCTAAAGGTATTATAAGCAAACTGAGCATGGTAGAGGAAGGACATAATCAACTTGAGATAAGTAATATTAAAAAGAATAAATAAAATCCCAGTCTCAGTAGGTGTTCTTTTAGTTTGTGTTAGGCCATACTTCACTACGCCACATCACAGAAGGTGACCTAGTACACTGTCTTCATTTCTAGCCAATTTGAGATTTTTTGTGATTACAGCAATACCTTCAACATTCTTCAAGTATTAATATGGAAAACTTTACACGGTATTGAAAAGAAATGTTGGGAAATATCAGGAAGGGAGACAGAACATAAAGACTCCTAACTCGGGGAAACGAACTAGGGGTGGTGGAAGGGGAGGAGGGCGGGTGTTGGAGGGGAATGGGTGACGGGCACTGAGGTGGACACTTGACGGGATGAGCACTGGGTGTTTTTCTGTATGTTGGTAAATTAAACACCAATAAAAGTTAATTAAAAAAAAAAAAAAAGAAAAGTTTACGGAATAATCTCATTGTTATTATAATATGAATTTTATTATTGATATTATAATTATATATTTATATTTATTAACTTATATATAATTTCCATTATAATATACCATTATATTATAATTATATTATTTATAGTAAAATATAAATAATAATATTATTATCATAATATAGTAATAATAAAACTTTACACAATAGTAATACTATAGATAACTTTACACAATATTAATATGTCACATTTTGCACAATAGCAGAGTTTGAAATAGGCAATTTTATGCTATTTATTTAAGGAATGCTTGAGAGTATCATTATTACTTGATTGATCATAATCATAGTATCAACTCAATTTCCCATGATGTATAACCTTTAATCTGAGAACTTGGGCACATTTCTCAATTTCTAGTTAGGCTTTCCAACACTCACTGGAGAATGTATATCATTATATAAGTTGGTTTTAAGGATGAGTAACATATAGCAGGGTTGTCAGCTGTTGAATCTGAGGGGTGTCTGTTTTTCCTCCAGCTATCCTGCCCTCCCTCTGGGTAGACTCTGATTGCCAGCCTCGAGGAGCTTCCCAGTGACTATTCAAATACAGAATAGAGAAAAAGCACTGAGGCACCCAAAGCTCATATAACATGCCCTGAGTCATAAAGCTAAATAAAGGTGAGGAAACAAAGACTCATCTTGGGGTCCAGCTTACCCTGTAGCTCATGCTCTTGTAAGAAAGAAAGACTTTCCAGACAGATAAGGAAGACCAAACTTAGTTACAGGTGATCTCAACCCCCAAAAGCATCAAAAGTCGAATTGTTCACCAGTTCAGACACTCAAGTAACGGGTACTCTTGACCTTTCAAGAGCTCCATAGACAGGGGCCAGGTAGGCTTATCAGAGTCCAGAGGCTAGAGGGCAGGCATAACTTTGATGAGGTTCCAGGGAGTTCTGGGGCTGAACTGATGCTTAGACTTCCACATCCAGGCCTCCTGAGGCACTGGGGACCCCTGGCGTCAGGAGCAGGGCCTAGGACACGTGGGTAGAGGGGAGGGCCCCTGGTACTGCTGGGATTCCCGGGGAGGATGGGGAAGAGGCCGAGGGACCCCGCACCCCAGCCCAGAGTTAGTCCGGGGAAGGTCGTGGGGGGGATGGGAACACGTGGTGAGGCCCCCCTCCCCTCCGCTTCTGGGCTCTGAGAGACCAGGGGGCTGGTGTTCAGAGCAGGGCCTCCCTGAGGGGGCAGAGGGTGGGCTCAGGTCCTGCTGGGTTCCTGCCGAGGATGTCCATGGAGGACGGAGGGACCCCGCACCCCAGCCCACAGTTAGTCCCGGGAGGCAGGACGAGTGGAGCCCGGCAGAGGCCCAGGCACCCAGGGAGCCCCGCCAGCAGGGGTGGATAGGAAGGACCCAGGGAGCCTGTCCCCCGTGCACCTGCTCAGCCCCTTCTGTGAGCCCTGGGAAAACCCCGGGCTGGGTCGTGGTCCTGATGGAAAGACAGACACTCCCTGTCTCCGTTGGGGTCTGGGCGGATGGGAGGGCCTTGGTGTGAGCGGCCAGGCCTCGGGGACGGCTGCCCGAGGGCCCCAGTGTGAGCTAGGGCTGGAGGTGAGGACCTCCGAGGGACTGAGACCCCCGAGGGAGTGGGTCCCCAGGGAGCCACCAGTAACTCAGCCTCAGGAGGCTCCTGGGGTGTGGACAAGTCCGGAGCTGTGGCAGCTAGTGCCACGGGGCCTCCCATACCTGTGGCGGTTGGGCTGGAGCACTGCCTCCAGGTTGTGGGCGACAGTGGGTTTGGGATGGGTGGGGGACAATGGCCCACGTGTTGCTGGCAGCAAGGCCAGGACCACAGGGGCACTGCAGCCCTAGGGACGCAGACTAGACTGGGTCCTGGCAGCCCCCGGGCCCGATGACCACCTGGGGCGTGCTCTGGCTTGCCAGCCAAGTCTCCTAGAGCCTGGGGCTTGGCGGAAGGAGAGTGGTTGGATCCCGCCCAGGGCAGACCTGGGACCTGAGAGGATTGAAGGTGATTACGAGAGGGGGGACTGACGGACCCTGGGCCCCAGCACGTGCAGTCCAGGGAGGAAGGAGGCCCCCGTGCAAGATGACCCCATGATGCCGTCCTGATGACCACCTGTGGTGTGGGTGTTAGGACCTGAGGGCTTGTGCTTGAAAGGTGCAGGACCTTGGGGGTAGTTGGTAAGGGTGTGTGTGGAGGGCTCGTGGCCTGCGGGGAGTCAGGGTGAGGACCTTGGGGACGTCCTGGCTGGCCCCACCAGCCCCGTCAACAAGGAAGCCAGTGCAGTGGAGTGGGGCCCTGCCCTGTGGGCAGCCCACAGAGGATGGGAGAGCGCTGGCCCTCAGTGGCATGCTCACTTGTCCCTGGGGCAGGTGGGCGGCAGAAAGGTGGGCTGACCTGGGGTTGGTATGGTCTTGGTGCGAGGGGCACATGTCCTCTATGGGAGGCGGGGCTCTGCCCAAGGAAGAGCAGGCCCTGCAGGATAATGCAGAGGACCTTCCTGAGAGCCTGACGGCATTCGCGCCCCAGGACAGAGGGTCCCTGCCCTGGCCCTGGTCCCGGCACTGGCGGGGATTGAGGTGAGAAATAAGGGGATGCCTCCCACAGCAGGATCCCTGGGGACCAGGCCACGCTGGACTCCTGTGTGGGCCATGGGGAGGCGGCAGGAGGCTGGGCCGACTAATTTCTCTGGACTTTGGCTGGTGGGGGTTTGTGGCAGGCCCTTGCAAGGAAGGTGCAAGGAGGGTGGCCTCAGGGCTAGCCGCAGAGTCTTCCCAGGCCTTGTGTGAGGTCCAGATGAAGACCCAGAGGTGCCCCACCCCAGCCCAGATGGAAGCCAGAGCTGGCCCATCCCTTACGCATGATCCATGATGAATCCTGGAGACTTTAGCAGGTGTGGCCAGGGCTGGGACCCTGGCTTCCTCCTGTGGAGTGTTGGGGACCTGTGTTCTTGCAGGGACAGTTTGGCCTAAGAAGGATAGGGCCAGGGCTGTATTTTGAGAGGGTAAGGAGGGGACTCCCCACCTTGACTGCTGGAGACCTCCCAGAGAATGTGCCAGCCCTCATGTCCACACTGGGCCCCAGGGCTGGGCTGGCAGTCTGCACCCTGAGGACCCTCCTCCTTCCCTCTTGCAGGGACTTTAAGAACTGGCAGCGGAGGCCTCGGTCTGAGGCCGGGGTCCTTCAGGACACAGAGTTGAGGAGGCGCGAGCTAGAGCCACTTGTCCAGGTGAGGTGCACACTCTCTCTGAGCCTGATGTCAGGGGTTCTCCCAGCCCAACACAGGGGAGCCCTCTGCAGGGGAGCCGGGCACGGTCCCCTGTCAGCCCTGGCACCTCGGGGTTTCTTGGCCGGCCTGCCCCCTGACAAGCTCTCCCTACTCTGTCTTCAGGTTCAGCCCCAAACTGACATCATGCCCCTGAGGAATAGCAGAGAAATTTGGAAGCAGGGAGAAGACCTAGAGGAGGCCCAGGGCCTGGTGGATGCCCAGCTGTCTGGGGCTGAGGAGGAGGAGGAAGGGGAGGAGGAGGCTCCACCTTCCCACCTTCCCCATCTACCCCATCTCCGCCATACCACCTATCTCATCTCTCTCTATCTTCCTCCTCCTCCTCCTCCTCCTCCTCCTCCCACTCCTCCTCCCCCCTCCTCCTCCTCTTTCTCCTCCTCCTCCTTCTCCTCTTGCCCTTCATTGTCCTTCTCTGGCATGGTCTTTGGCCCCCCAGAGGAGGGGTCTGCTACTCCGGCGGCCCTCAATGCTCCCCAGAGCTCTCAGAGTGCCAACCGCTCCCCCAATGGTGAGGCAGCTGGTGGCCTTGCCTAGCCCGATCCCCCTGGCCCCAGCGGCCCAGGGGAGGCGCGAGATGAGGAGCCCTTGGTGGAAGGCAGTTTCCACATAAAGACGGCTGCCCTGGGATCCCTGGGTGGCGCAGCGGTTTGGCGCCTGCTTTTGGCCCAGGGCGCGATCCTGGAGATCCGGGATCGAATCCCACGTCGGGCTCCCGGTGCATGGAGCCTGCTTCTCCTCCCTCTGCCTGTGTCTCTGCGCCTCTCTCTCTCTCTGTGACTATCATAAATAAAATAAAATAAAATTCTTTAAAAAAAAAAAAAAAGACGGCTGCCCTGGTGGTATTCCTGCTCCTCAAGTATCACAACAAGCAGCCCACCAGCAAGGCAGAGATGCTGGAGGTCTTCTCCCCAGAATACCAGGACGACTTCCCCACCATCTTGAGCCAAACGTCCAGATGCATGCAGCTGGTCTTTGGCCTAGACGTGATTGAAGTGGATCCCAGCGAGCATTCCTACGTCCTTAACCCCATCCTGGGCTTCACCTGGGATGGGATGCTGAGCGATCAGTGGGGCCTGCCCAAGACCGGCCTCCTGGGGCTGGTCCTGGGGTTTATACTCCTGCAGGACGGATGTGTCTCCGAGGAAGAGGTGTGGGAGGCTCTGGGGTTCAGGGGGGGGGACGATGGCCAAGAGCACATCGTCTGTGGGGAGCCCGGGGACCACCTCACCAACGTCTGGATGCAGGAAGGCTACCTGGAGAGCCGGCAGGTGGCGGGCAGCGACCTTGCCCGCAACGAGTTCCTGTGGGGGCCCAGGGCCTCCGAGGAAACCAACAATTTGCAGGTCATGGACATTGTGCTCCAGGTCGGTATCAAAACCCTGCGGGCCTCCATGGTCCTGTGAGAAAATATTCTGAGATAAGGAAGAGGGGGCTGCAGCCCCAAGGGCGGCCAGGCCTTTTCCAAGCTTTTGTGGGGCCGGTATGAAGGGAGGCCTTAGGGTGCTTCCTCCCGGTGTCCTGTTGGGTGTGTAAAGAGGAAGACCTGGGTGTTCTCAGGGGTTAAGGGCCAGGGCAGTTTGGGAAAGCAGGGCCAAGAGCCTCTCTGGGGGCCTGGGTTCTGCAATGACCCTGGCATCCGGAGCTTGGTTTCTTTGAGGAAGCTCCCCATGTTTGGTCCTTGGGATAGAAGGGTTCCCCAGCCCAGTGGGTGACTGACACGCACCCCTTTGCGATCATACTTCCCCAGCTCAAGAGTTAGAGTTTTGTCATGTCCTGGATACAAGTTGGGAGACCTTCCCTCCTTGTTTGGGTTCTGGATGAAATCACAGGGCAATGGCGTTGGAATCTGTTGGAAAGGCCAAGAGTGCAGCAGGCAAGTGCTGGAGTATGGAAATAGGAAAATAAACATTGTTCACTTTTCATTTCTACCCTTGCCGTGTGCCATTTTTCCAAAGTAACGTCGATGTGCGCTCCTGCATTCACTTGGTTCTTCAGGAACGGGAGAGGAGGTTCCTGTTTGAGGCCAGGGGAGCCCTGCTGGTGGCTCCCTCACGGCCACAGAGCAGCTGAGCTCTCCTCCATGCAAGGCCCTGTGTGTGAGCAGTGAGGCCAAGAGGGGCCCAGGGTCACGCCACCTTCGGGGACTGTGTCTCACGGCCACTGTCGCTCGGGAAGGCGGGGAGGGGTGCCCTGAGACCTGCACTCTCTCACCAGCCCGAGGATTTTCCTGGAATTGTGGGAGCTCTGGGTTGCCCCCAGAGGGGCAAGAATCGTGCTCCAGCGTCACGGCCATTGAATCCTATGTGGTCCAGAACAGTCGTGTGCAGAGAGTTCATTCTGCTCAGTTTCTCACTGGATATCATTGCAATCAGTTTCCTAATGTGAGTTACCAACAATGATGAGAGGGCTAGCCAAATGCATCTTAGAGCCACATACGCAATTACACAAGCAATGACAAAGCAAAATATTAAAGCCAGAGTCTCCTAATATCCCTCTTCCATGAAAGCATTGAGAAAACAGCCAAAAGTATCAGAATCAGGGATGAAAGAGAGACATTACTAATGACCTCACAAGAAAAGAAGCATAAGAGAGTCTACAAACAGCATGCCGGGATATTAGATAGACGAAAGAATGGACACATTCCTAGAACATGTGTCCAAGATACAAAGTAGAAAAACTAACTCAAAAAGAAGTAGAAAATCTCAATGGACCTACAACACAAGACATTGAATTGGAAACTGAACACTTCCCCAGAGAAAAGCTTCAAACCAGATGGCTTCACTGGTGAATGCCACAAAGTGTTTTCGGGAAGTTGAAAAGAGAACACTTCCGAACTCATGCTATGAGGCCAGAACTACCCTAAGAACTAACCCAGAAATAGGTATCACAGGAAAAGAAAGTATAGATCAATATCTGAGTATAAATGCAAATATCCTCAACAGAGTCCTCTCTAACTGAATCCGGTAGCATATACAAAGGATTTTGCATCATAATGGAATGGGATTTATCCCTGTCTACCTGGAGCCTTGTTACTCTCCCTACAAGATATGTGCACACTCCTCCCATGTTCGTGGAAGCATTTTTCCATAATAGCCAAGACACAGAAACAACCTAAGTGTCCATCAGTGGGTCAATGGATAAAGAAAGTACAGGGGCACCTGGCTGGCTCAGTTGGTTAAGCGTCTGCCTTCAGCTCAGATAATGATCCCAGGGTCCCGGGATTGAGCCCCACGTTGGGCTCCCTGCTCTCCCACCGCCACTTCCATTCCTACTTATGATCTATCTCCCTCTCAAATAAAAAGAAAATCTTTTTAAAACAGAGTATAGAATATGGTATATATAAATGGAATATTTTTTTAAACATTCTATTTCTGTATTCCTGAGAGGCACACACACAGGGAGGCAGAGACACAGGCAGAGGGAGAAGCAGGCTTCCTGCAGGGAGCCCTGTGGGGGACTCGATCCCAGGACCCAAGGGATCATTATCGCCCTGAGCCATAGGCAGATGCTCAACCACCACAGCCACCCAGACATTCCTCCATCCACTCCTTCCCATCTACCATCTGTTACCCACAAATGCCACCTCTGCCATGCACCACACGGCCCTGGGATGTGGAGGGCAAGGAAAAGCAGAGGGAGTCCCATGTGGGGGAACAGGGAAGGGGCATGCCAGTGTGGGAGACAAACACTGGATGCCTTATCATTTCCACAATGATCACCAGCATTTAAAATTGGGAGATGCCACATCAAAGTCTGGAATGACAGCTTGAGCTCTCTCAAACATTAGAAGCACTGACAACACTTGGCCCCCGCTGGCTCAATGTTTCTGCCACAGTGGAACACCTTCCTTCATTTGCATAACCCACTCTGCCCCCTGCAGGACGGCACTCCTGTGATCCTTTCGCCATGCTCTGTCCCATGCACCCTAGGTCCTGGCCACAGAGGGCCCCATCACCACTTCCAAATAGGACGGCCCTTTGCACTTACATTTTGCTTGGACATTTTTTTCCACCTGCGGCGAACTTCCCCCTTCTGTCTCCGATGGCTACCTCTTCCATGGAGCCTTCCCCTGTTCTGCCACAGAGATCCAGTCTCACCCTTCCACCTCTCATCTGCACAGCTCTTTTGGGGTGCCTCTGCCCTAAGCGTTCACATGCTTTTCTTTGGACTCCACTAGACTCGAATCCTACATTCTGTCTTAGCAATTGCCGCTTTGCCTGCCATACTCTCTTTGTTCCCTGTACACAGTGGTCACTTAATATCTAACAAAGTGGATTGTCCCTGGACTGGCCTGATGCAGAAGAAGGGCAGTGGCTATCTAAGTAGGAAAAGATTCAGTCCAGAAAATCAAGGTAAACTGACTGAGGAAAGCAGTGAGGAATCAAGGAATATGACAGCAGAGACCAAGGAAAAATAACCCCTGCTTGAACTGAGCTCGCCCTGTTCGGAGACATCCACTCTCGCAACAGCGAGATCGCATCCGACATCCCAAAAGTGACAGTGGTCTTGGCCCTTCCGACGACAATGCTCTCCCCACAGTCACTGCTACCTCTCAGGTTGGCAGCTGTGGGAGCGACAGGGGATCTGGCCTGTGCAGCTCGTATCCTCAAATCTGACGCTCCTGTTTCTGACGTTTCCATTTGTAAAATGCCACGTCCCCCACCTGCTACACTAGGCTAGATCGAGTGTGCAGAGTAGAGAAGTCACAGATTATTTATTTGCCTGTCTCCACCTGAGAAAGCACCTGGAGAGCAGGAGAAACCAAGAACAGAGCTTTCAGGAAGGAGGTGGAAGGGGGAATAGAAAGGTTCATTCCCTTTTGACTGTAAGCTGGTATTTGTTATGCAGTCATTAAAAAGTTTCTCCTGAAGAGCGGAGGGAATCGTACTCAGAAGGGACGGAGAAACTCTGGCTTCTAGCACGGGCTCAGTAATGGGACTTTCTACAAAGTCTCCACTCAAGAAATCCTGCCTGATGACTCCTGACCATTGAAGACACAAGGCCCCTTTATTCAGCACATCACAAGCTACAATGGGCAGGGTGTGGACGTGGGGGTGGGGCTAGCTTGTTACCTCCCTGATAGGTTTGTTCCAGAAGTGCTGGAGAGAGGAGGGGAATCGTCCTTTAGGGACACTCTTGGGCAAACGGAGGACACCCTACCATTCTTCACAGCCTCGGGTCCTCAAGGAGATGCCGAGTCCACTCTGGAGTTGCCCTTCCAGTTTCTGCCAGTCCTCTTTCGGCCCTTAGCTCCTTTAATTCCGACTGGCTCACCCCTCCCAAAGGGCCTCTGCTAGGGGAAACCGAGACTTCTGTGTGCGCTAGCCTGCACTGGCCAAGCCTTTGGCCCAGGGACTTGGGGCGCTGCGCAGGCGCTGCTGCTGCCAGGATCGCAGCGGGGCAAGTTTCCTCCCCTCCAGGGCTCCTTGCCTGTGCCGGTGCAGGTGGCACCTGGTGCCTCTCTGGTCCTGGTCCCTCCTTCTCGGGCCACGGCACCCCCTTGGCGGGACCATGCAAGCCCTGGTCTCCCCCATGACCAAGGCCATCTTCGTGGCTCTGTTCCTCTTTGCGATCCTGCTCATCCTCTATGTGATCCTGTGGTACATTTGCCGGGAAGTGGTCAAGGACTACATCTGAAGTATGTGAAACGCTGGCTCAGTCCCCTAAGGTCCCACCCCTGAGACTTCCTGCTCCTCAGGAATCTGAGTCCCTCCCCAGGACCCCAAGATTCTCCTCTGGACACTGTGTTCCTTCCTTTCCTGGGTCCTTAACCCCCATCCCAATTCCACGTCCCTCCCCGCGCTCTGTGTGTGTCCTGCTTTGACACTGCTCTCCTTCCCTAGACCCCGTTCCTTCCCTGGATCCCGGCTGCTGTCCCAATGCCAAGCCCTGTCTCTCACCCCATGCTCCTGCCCCAAGCCCCAAGCCCCTCCCCAGGACCCCCTGTCCTTCTGCAGGCTGTTCCTGGATCATATCGCCCTCCCCACCTCTCTCCCAGGTCCTCTCCAATTCCCCAGGACCCTCTGTCTCGCCCAAGTCTCTGCCGCTGTCTCCTGGTTCTGTGCCCTTTCCCCAGATCCGGATCCCCTCTTGGGAACCCTCTCCCCCGCCCCTCTCCCAGAAATCTGCTCACTGCCCTTTACCCCGAGCCCCCCGACCCCACCTCCTCTTCTGAACTCAGACCCTGCAGCTTTCTCCAGACAGAGGATTGCCCCTCTGCCCCACCCTGTTCACAGCCCCTCCTCAAGCTGAGCACAATTCTCCCCAGACCCTGTGCCCCATCAGGATCCTTGGTCTTCTCCTGTGCTCACAACCTTCTGCTGATCCTGTGCTCTTCCCCAAGACCCCAAACCCAATCCTGTCCCCCCCCGTACCCCCCCTCTTACTCCTGGCAGGTGCATGTGGCCAGGCTCACTGCACGGCTCCCATCCCCACTCGCCCATTGGGTTTTGTGTCTGAGCAGTGGGTGACAGAAGGGCAGTGGAGGGAATTTCGATGGCCTCAGGTCTCCTGCAACCCAGTGACTGCTGAGTCCCTGCTGCCCTTACCTGTCCTGGCACAGAGGTGTTTTCCTCCCTCCCACAGGCAGGACACCTGGCTGGCTTGAGCCTACAAACCAGCAAGCAAATAATAATTTGACATGTCACTCCTGTTCCCTGAGTTTCCTGGAATGAGGCTTACCCCCAGAAAGTGGCACCGGGTTTTGGGTGGGGCGCTGCCATGAAGATTGGAGGGCACACCATAGTCCAGCCTGTGGATGTGGAGTGAATACAGGCTAGGCCATGCTAGGTGGACCCAACTGCTTCTGGTTTTCGTTAAGATGGGGCTGGTCCATCTGTGGGCAGGTGGTTAGTCAGGACTTGACCAGGCAGACACCTGCAGCATTAGCCACCAAGGCTGCATTGGGACAGGGTGGTGGAAGTGTGGGCAGGGAGTGCAAGGTTACTGCCTTTGCTGGCCTTGGCATCACTTGGACGTGAAGGTGAACCCTGAATACACAGTTGCAATGAATTCACCGCAGATTCTCCCCAGAGGCCAAGGGCGTCAGCAGCAAACACAGCACCGAGGGATGGAGTGCACCATCTCACGTGGGCCATGTTGATGGGCATTTAGAGGGCGGTTCAGGGGCAGGATATCACGCGGTCATGAACTCAAATCCCAGATCAGCTGCTTAGCAGTCACATGGGTGGGCAAATTCCATCTCTGAGCATCTGTTCTTTGATATGTAAAATGGTATTGATGACACTATCAAGCTCGCCATGAAATACTGTATTGAAGCTGATCAACAGGCTTATACTCCAGAAATCCTCAATTAGAAGTGGTAGTTGCTTGTGAACAATTAATCTTCCGGCGGTACTTATTGTTTTACTAAATTTGGAGACGTAATTGAGAGACATAATTGACTATCACCATTTTTTATTGTGCAGTTCTGACTTTTGACATTAAACCATGTAACTATCATCACAATCAGGATATAAGAAACTTCAATTGACAACATATCATTAAAAATCTTTACCTTTCAATATCTTTCAGTTTGAGACACACAGCATCTCACACTTGTTTTGGAGAAACAAATATAATATTAGTCTATATTATATCCAATATAAATGTTCAGTACTATCTCGGGGGTTTGAGTTCTTTTGTGTTATGAAATGCCGTTGACATGCCATGTTATATTATTTTGGGTGTACGATGTAGCGGTTCGACATTTCTGTGAGTCACTCAGTGCTCTCACCATGGTAAGTGTGGTCCCCTTCTGTTGCCATGCGTGGTTATTAGAGTATTATCGACTGTATTCCCTATCCTGCACTTTTCATCTCTGTGACTCATTTGTTTCGTAACTAGAAAGTTGTACCTCTTCAACCCCTTCGCCCATTTCTACTGTCTCCCACATCCTTCCCCTCTGGTGACCACCAGTTTGTCCTCTGTTTTTATGAGTCCATCTCGTTTTTTTCTTGATTTATTCATTGGTTTTGTTCTTTAGATTCCTCATAAACGTGAAGCCATACAGTTCGGTACTAGTATACTACCTGTCAAAATTCTTCACTACTCTTTTCACCAGTATTCATGATACTTGACGTTATTAAGAGATTGCTTTTTGCTATTACCTAAGCCCTAAATAGCTATACCTTCTTGCAAAAAAATAAAAAATAAACAAAATAAAAACCCGTACAGCCCAGAAGTGAATGGCAGGATCATCCTAGCCCCATGCTCACTCTCGCAGAGGGGGTAATAGCCATGGTCAACCATTCGGTTCTTCTACGTTCTGCCTTTCTTTGCCACTGCCCACCCGCTTTCTCTCCCACATACGAGATGCTGTTACTTTTCTTCTTATTCAATGGGGTTCTACCTGGGATTTCAGGGAGCCAGGAAGCAATTCAGATGCGACATGAAAACCTCCCAAGGAAGGGCCAGAACCCGGTCTCCTCCCTTCCTGCGCCCCTGCATGAGCATTGCTCAGACAGGGATGTGGCTCAAGAGTCTGTGAGGAAACTGTTTTGAGCTCCTTTTGTGAGACCCTCTGAGGAAAGGTGCTATATGAAGTGAAAATACTATTTTTAAGAGTCGGAAATCACTGTGCATTTGCATAGAGGACAGAGGAGGAAAGAGGCCCGCATTTCTGGGGGCTTCCAGAAATGGAAGCTTCTCTTCCAATGAAGAACTTTGCTTCATTGACCACTTCTTGGCTTCTGACTCCCTCTCAGGGTGGCAGTATGCAAGGCCCCTGTTGTCCTGACCCTTGGGTCCTTGGGAGAGCAACAGAGTCCCCGCACAGAGTCACGGTTCATGTGGGCTGGTCTTCCACTGGAGACATCTTCCCCTTACCTATGAAAAGTCCAAAGCCTATCTCAGTGGTCCTGCCAGTGCTTTTAGATAGTTCCCCAGTGGGAGTGTGGAGGAGGGATTGCAAGAGCCTGAGAGAGGAGACCAGTTAGAAGGCAAGGAATGATCAGGGCCTGAATGCAGACAGTGCCCAAGGGAGGAAGAGAGCTAGAGATGTTTCTGAGGTACAATTGGTGGACCCTGATGACTGAGTGAGGTGGAGACACAGGGACTGAGGCGGGTAGGGAAGAGGAGGGGGGACCAAAGCTAATTCTGTACTGCCTAGCCTAGCAGTGTACGAGGACCCTGGTGTCATTCAAACTCAGTGGGTGCCACTGGACAGACCTGGGCTCCCGGATGCCAGCGTTACCAGGCTGCTGGCATTGCCACCTTGATTTCCCCTTTCTCCCAACCCGCACCTTGACGTGGGCATATCTATCCAGGGGCCGGGCCCGTGGGAAAAGCTCATAAAGTGGTAGCCTCTTTGTACCCCTGTGCTTTGACCTGTAGGTTTGGTCTCCGTAGCGGCCACCTGGCTTTGTTCTCGTGTGTTGAGGACGTCCATGCTCGCCTGCCGACGGGGTCTGTACAACGTTTGTGGCATCCTGATTAGAAGGCGGGTAGATGGGATCCCTGGGTGGCGCAGCGGTTTGGCGCCTGCCTTTGGCCCGGGGCGCGATCCTGGAGACCCGGGATCGAATCCCACGTCGGGCTCCCGGTGCATGGAGCCCGCTTCTCCCTCTGCCTGTGTCTCTGCTTCTCTCTCTCTCTCACTGTGTGCCTATCATAAATAAATAAAATTAAAAAAAAAAATTAGAAGGCGGGTAGATGTCTGCTCAGAGAAACAGAGCCCTGCCCAGCTCTCCAGGCCATAGCTGCCCGCCCCCCGCCCCTGCAGTTTACGGAGTGGCTCCCAAACACAGCATGAGCCTGTGTCCCATCCTTGGGCTCTGAGGTGGACGATGCGCCTTCTGTTCCTTCCCACTCCTCCTCAAGGGCGAACTCATGCCTTGCAGTAGTCCATGCGTGGTCTGAGTCCCCAAAGCAGGTGGACCTCGGCCTGCCCGCCCCGGTGCTCTTTGCCACAACCTGGTGATCCAAGACTGGCCCCAACCACTGTCCGTTGGTGTGTCTTCCAGGAAGGTCACCAGCACGGTGGCTGATGGGGACCCCATGTGATGGGGGAGTGGTGGCGCTCCGACACCACACTGCCCAGCAATGGGCAGGTGTGCCGTGGCGACCTTCGGGAGACCTGCGCTCTCCATACTTCCCCTGAGCCGCCTGGCAGGCATTATGCACGTGGAGAAGCCGCGTGGCAGCCAATTCTGTTGTCCTGTCAGGGATAAGAATCTCAGGCGAGCTGCAGCTGTCACACACAGAGGCAAACTCCCGAAGCAGAGCGAGGGGTGTAGGTTAAACATAAGGAGGAGTATTCTGAAAGGAGACTGTCACCTACGTGGTGGGAATCCTCCTGGTCTCTGTCAGCATCACGTTTTCCTTCCTCAGTAACTTGTGAGCCGCTGGGGGAGGTAAGGCTGAGTCAGGCACCGGGCAGAAAAGTAGGAAGGCTGATCTCTCCTCCTCAGGACTCTAGGGGTTGGTTTAGTTTCCTAAGATATTCATTCCTGAAACACAGGCGGAGACACAGGCAGAGGGAGACTCAGGGTCCTAGCAGGGGTCCTGATGCATGACTTGACCCCAGGACGCTGAGTTCACACCCTGAGCCGAAGGCACACGCTCAACTGTTGAGTCCCCAGGTGCCCCGGGACTTTAGAATGTATTCAGTGCGGCAGGAGAGAAAGAGAGGGCAGGGGAGAAGAGCAGAGGTCAGAGGCTAAGCACCCCCGTGGTCTGGCGGGTGTAACACGGTCTCTGGCAAGGGCAGCAGACACCCTGGTCTCCCTGGGACAGGAACCCTTTGCGCTCCATTTGACCCAGCCTCACTGTTGTCTCCATGCCTTTCACTCCCTCAAGTCACTGCGAGGCTTTAGAAATGTGGTCAGTGTTCCTCTGTCTGGGCTGGAAACAGAAAGTCCGTTGGCCCGTCGGGCCCCTGGGAGCCCTGAGGGGCCTGGGATAGTTGTTTTCTGCGTCCGATAAGATGGGGTGTAGCCGTGATTAGCGGGGACCTCAGACAGCAGCTCACAGACCAGGAGAGGTCATTTCTCTCTCAAGTGGAAGCCACAGGTAGATAGCTCAGGGCTGGCTTGGTGGTTCTGTTCGCCCACCGAGTGCTTTGGAATCCTGAGTCCTTCTGGCTTCTTGCTTTAAGCGCCGACTATATGACAGATGCTGTCAAATACAATATCATGTAATTTTAAGAGGATCATGTATATGTCAGTGGGTGGATTTGCCATTCTTTACTCAATAAAGTACCTTTCTATGCTGCCCTTTGCAACTATCATGTCAGTAGGCTGAGAATTTTCTCCTTCCTTTTGATCCATGAGTCACATCTCAACCTTTGAGTATCTGTTGCCCTCCACAGGACTGAACTTGCCTGAACACCTGCACCAGTGCCATTAGGCACACTGCAAGCCAGGACTTTCCTGTGGGCTGGTACGCAGAGAAGAGGCCAGAGAAGGATGGTTATTTTTCCCTTTTAATCTGAGCTAGCACGTCCACTAAGGCACCATTTTTCACCTCGTAGGAGGATTTTAAAGCATTCAACCTAATAGATGTTTGCTCCACATTGACTTCCATGGTCTTCTTTCACACAACTATTGAGGGGAACTCTGGGTTTTTATCTCCTAGGTAAGTTCATTTCTCTGCATATGTGTTTAGTAGCCAGTTTCAAATAGGGCATCCCATTAAAATTTTACTGCAAATATCAGGGAGGTTAAAAAACCAACTATTTAATGTCCAGTTTGTTTTTTTAAATAATAAATTTATTATTTATTGGTGTTCAATTTGCCAACATACAGAATAACACCAAGTGCTCATCCCGTCAAGTGCCCCCCTCAGTGCCCGTCACCCATTCTCCCCCACCCCCTGCCCTCCTCCCCTCCCACCACCCCTAGTTCGTTTCCCAGAGTTAGGAGTCTTTATGTTCTGTCTCCCTTTCTGATATTTCCTACCCATTTCTTCTCCCTTCCCTTATATTCCCTTTCACTATTATTTATATTCCCCAAATGAATGAGACAAATACCCACCATTTGCTTCAACGTGGATGGAACTGGAGGGTATTATGCTGAGTGAAATAAGTCAATCAGAGAAGGACAAACATTATTTGGTCATTTTTTTTAAATAATAAATTTATTTTTTATTGGTGTTCAATTTGTCATCATGCAGAATAACAACACGCAGTGCTCATCCCGTCAAGTGCCCACCTCAGTATCTGGTCATTATTGCAAGAAAATGTATGTTTTTTTAGTATTTTCAAAGAATTGGCATTTGTTAGCTGGTCTTACTCCTTTCTAAAATGTTATTTCTACACTTATCTTCATTATTTCCAACCTTTTATTCCTTTGGGTTCAATACAACCTTTTATTCCTTTGGGTTCATTCCCAAGCTTCTTGAATTTCATAGGTACTTTAACTACTTCTTTTTTCTGATGCATGTATTTAAGATAATATATTTATTTTTTGATTTCCATTTGGCCTATACCATACATGTCATGCTGTATAGCTTCATCTGTATTGTTTGAATTTTTTAAACGATTTATTTATTCTTTTGGAGGGGGTGTAGAGTGAGACAGAAAATCTTTTTTTTCTATATTTTTTATTGGAGTTTGATTTGCCAACACATACCATAACAACCAGTGCTCATCCCATCAAGTGCCCCCCTCAGTGACCATCACCCAGTCACCACAACCCCCGCCCACCTCCCTTTCCACCACCACTTGTTCGTTTTACAGATTTATGGGTCTCTCATGTTCTGTCACCCTCTCTGATATTTCCCACTCATTTTCTCTCCTTTCCCCTTTTCCCTTTCACTATTTCTTATATTCTCCAAATGAATGAAACCATATAATGTTTGTCCTTCTCTGATTGACTTATTTCACTAAGCATAATACCCTACAGGTCCCTCCACATTGAAGCAAATGGTGGGTATTTGTCGTTTCTAATGACTGAGGAAACAATTCCTAAACTCACCATCATTTGCCATTCTGGTTCAGCTAATTGACACACTATTAAGACATTAGAACCCAGAAGAATAGAAGCAGTCAGAGATTTTCTCTTTCTTCCTCTACATCAACTGGAATTTCCTTCAATGGCTACATATTCTTCATGCCTCCAGCTACATCAGATTGACCCATCATGGCTATAGATTCTGCTGAATCCTGAACCCAGGTTCTAGTAACACTATTTCCTCTCTTTGTTCTTCAGGGCTAGAGGTGGGAGTGATTTCCTTGTAATGCTAATTATTGGTTTTCCCAATTCTCCTCTGCTTGGCTTCTCTATCACTTGCATGACCAATTTCTTGCATTAAATTTCCTCCGTGTTAAATATTTATAGTGGTTTTAATTTTCCTGAACCATCCTGACTATTACATGTGGCCAATTATATTGATTGATCTACTAGTGTTAAACTTTAACATTTTGCTGATGTCATTGCTTGTGTAGTTCCTTATGTGGCTTTTAAATGCATTTGGCTACCCCTCTAATCATCGTTGGTAACTCACATTAGGAAACTGATTTCAATGATATCCAGTGAATGATCTGATTCATCACATAAGTTATTCCATAGAATCAGTTTGACTTTGAAATACCAAATTTTTACCAATATCTAAATGTGTATTATTTCTCAGGTGTTGAAGTGAACACAACCTTGAAATCTCACTGCTCCAAGGAATGGACATACACTGTTCTGTGACATGGAACAAAGTTTTCACAGCTGAGAGTAAATGTACTGCTGAGGATCTGGTGGGGTTTTACCTACATTTTCATAAGCAGAACTATATTCTTAGCTCAAAAAGTTTTGTGACAGGGTCGCTGTCACAAGATGAACTGTCTTGATATGACTGGCGTGGGGAAACCAGAAGGACAGAGCAAGGAACAACAGATGAATGTATGTCTCCTTTAGGGATGGCTGATGGCCTGGTAGGTAGGCAGCATTCCGTTATAAGACAGTCAATTGACAGTTTGGATTCTGGAATTTGGAAGTCAACCTCAAGTGTTTCAAGGTATGAAATCAAGTTGGGGGAAAATGGTGACATGGGAGGATTGAAGAGACACCAAGGACTTGGATCACAGCTGGGTGGCAGGGCCCTCCACCCAAAGGACTTGGGAAGGTGTCTACTCCCTAGGACATTAGTCAGCAAAGGGGAAATTAGGTAGGCTCTGTTTTCACTGAAGCCCTGAGCAAGGAGCTCCAGGTTCCTCAACGTGGTCTGCCTCTGACTCGTTGGTGAGATGGAGTCAAGGTCAGGAGGATACTATGGCTCCAGGTGGACAGGTTTCATGGCTTTAGGGCAGGGAACATCATTACCTATACTGCAGGACTTAGTCAGAACTTGGGGATGTGCTTGGAGTTACATTTGTGCTATAGACACAGGAGGCTGTAACATCTCTTCCCTCCCACAGCTGTCTCTTCCGATCCACCAAAGAAACCTCAGGCTCCGAGAGCTGCTGGGAGAACCGCAAGTGAGCATAGAGGGACGCAGATTCTCCAGGCTGAGAGTCTCCTGCCTGAGAACAAGCAGCCATTTGTTACAGGAGGGAAAGTGGCACCAACGGACTCACCCAGGAGAGGAGGGGAGGGTTTAATGCGGGGGGCAGCAGATGTGTCTCAGCCTGGCCCCACTGACGCTGAGCACCCCCAGTGCCCCCGGGCCCTGGGTCTGGCAGCCTGCTGTCTCCGAGGGAGAGGGGGAGCATCTGGAGTGGCAAAGCCTTCCCTGCCTGGTGTGTGACAAAGGTAGCGCAGTCCACTAGTTTTGCTCCCTGCAGGTGTTCAATAAACCGGTTCCAACTTTTCCATGGTACCATGTGCATAGTACTTTAGATGTGGACCAGGACACGGGTACTCCCAGCCAGCGTGCACATGGCCTTGGGTGGCCACGGGCAGCCAAACATCTCTAATGAGCCCTCAGGTACAGCCTGAATGGACAGAGTGTAGAGGGAAAGACGGACACCCTGGAGACTCGACCTTTGGCTGGGGACCACGCAGCCGCCTTGTTACAGCTGAGGAGCCTGCCGAGAGGATTCTCGAGGCTCGAGACAGTCTACCCTGAAATGGGCAGTTTGGTGGTCCTGAGGTATCGCCCGGTGACACCAGGGGCTGAGGAACACTTACATTGCTACAAAATGTCCTGTGATTCTGGCTAGCTCCCCCTGGTATGTTCTGCGCCAACTCAGGTGGCGTTTTAGTCCAGGGTTTTCACCCACCAGTGACGGGATGTGACCTACTGGAAGCCAGCGGCCACAGACTATTTAGGACTTGCTGTTAGACAAAATACTCTCAAGGCTGGAGACACAGAAATCTCCGGGGGTCATCGAGTGCCAAGCCAGAATCGAGTTGGGGTGGAGTTGGCCGTGCACGAGGGGGCGAATGTGCTAGAGAAGCTTCTCTGCCTGGCCACCTCTTACTGATCCTCCTAGCCACACAGCCCTGAGAAGGATCTCGGAGCTCATACCCCAGGCACGAGCCGGACCTGGTGTCCCTGCTATGTCGGTCAAGGGACGTAAGCCCGGTGTGAGGCCAGTGGCAACCCCCTGTCACGGAGGCCCCGAGACTTGCCTAGGAGTCAGCGGCGGGGTGCGGAATGGGGACCCATGCAGGTCGAATGATTCACGGGGTAGGCGGCTTTCGCTGCGCCCCCCGTGCTGCTGTGCTCCTCTCCCCTGGTGCTCCCCAAGGCTGGGCTGCTGCCTCTGTGACACTCGTGGGTGCCCATGGTTGCTGCGGGGCCCATGGCCCCATGCCCCCCATTTCCTCATCCCCCAGGCCTGTTCCCCTACTGCCCGGTCTGCCACTGTTTTCTGGGATACCTGTCACCTATGTCTGGGCCCCCAGATTGCCCCTACTGCACTCCCTACTGCAGGTAAATGGTTTGGACCTCGGGCAGGGCAATAAACTGGACGGTGACTGGGCCGTTGTCTGCTGAAGCCAGGTGCTCCCTGACTCTGGGACGTTTCTTGCCAAGCAACTGGGAGGCCTCAGCTCCGTCTGCTGCCCTGGGTGAGGATGGATCACAGCTTGCCACTGGTGCGTGCATGGCCCTGCCCACACTTAGGTGCCCGGAGTCCCGCTTCTGGACCGACAGATGCCCGTGGAGGCACTGGGTGGGCACGAGAACCGAGCATTGGGGCTCAGGGCTAACCGGGGCCTTGTGCCCCCACCCAGCAGGCCCATTTCCCTCTTGGGTGGGGACCCTGGTCCCACGGGGCCAAAGCGTTCAACACACCAAAGGTCGGGTCGCCCCAGGTTGGAGGGCTCACGTGTGCCCCCGTCCCCAGCACCCAGATTCGGGTGGGGAAAGCCGCCCCCAGAGCCCTCCAACGTTGCAGTGCAGGGGTGCTCACGGGCGCCCAGACGGTAGCATCTACGCTTGGCTTTTGCTGCAGGAACTGGACCTGGGACTCCCTCTCTCTCCCTTTTAAATGAAATGTTTCGAGGCTATCCTGGGTCGACCTGGGAAGAACAAAGCCCCGGTTGCCGGGGTGTCCCTCTTCTATACAATGCACTGTCTTAGCGATGCGCCTCTTTAAAGGGCGATTGTCTGAAGGAGCCTAAGAAATGAGCTCCACAATCTCTCCAGAGCGATTATGGGTGGTAGATACCAGGAGGTCTCCCACATCAGGCGAGTGGGGAGTAGGGAAGGGGGCCTCCCGCCAGAACCGCAAGACAGCGCTCTCCTCTCTTTTCCATTCAACGGCAGGAAGGGGTCCCCCCAAGAAGGGGCAAGAGCTCCTAGGACATGCACATGCTCCGACGTGGTCACTGAGCCCTCGTCCCCCTGAGGCTGCCATACTCCAAGAGGGGTCACTGAGTTGTGTTTCCAGATTCTTTTCCTGGTGCAGAACCTTGTCTGGAAGATGCTTTGGGTAGTGTTCTCAGTGCAAAAATAAGTTTGTCAACAATAAAGCCCCAAAAGAACATGGAGAAGAGCAACACATTATGTTGACACAAACCAGGCCACCTAGCAATCACACAGTCAGCCATGCATGAAGCCCTATAAAACCCAGACAAATGCGGTCACAAGAGGGGGCTCCAGAAGGGGAGACCAGGACCCAGGGGCAGACACGCACCCCACGACGCGTTCCAGCGCATGTGTCCCGTTTGAACACAGTGAGGTAGGTTTGTGGTCATCTGGCCACACGTTGAAGAAAACCTCCTTTTATCCTTTCGCTACCACGACCCTAATCACTGCTGCAGCAGGACAGGACTCTGGCTCTGGGCGCCGCAAAGGGGCCGTGCCTTATGATCTCTCTGGAAGCCAGGAAAAGCCCAGAATTGCTAAGGTTAAGACAATCAGCCTTTGCTTCCTACTCCCATCCCTGGGCAGCTCGACCTGGGTCCAGGGTTACTACCCGTAACCTATCCTCACCAACTCACATTTAAAACACACGTGCATGCCCCAGCACGCGCACACACACAGGCACACACATGCACACACACATGCCCTGTTGTGCGAGGTCGACTCGGCCTAACCCAGCAAAGGATGGGTCTGGTATGTAAAGTGAGGCCGGTGCCCCAGGCCTAGAAGTCTGGATCAGGAATCCCGGGTTACACATCTGGACAACCCTCGACTCATCCCGGCTTCCCCGGGCACCTGTCCGCCGGTGGGGCCTCTCCTAACCCTGCCTCCTGTTCCAGCTCTTCCTGTTCAGACCAATTTCCCATCCTCCAGTGGGGGAAGGTCACGTCATGGCGCAACTGACTTAAGACCTGGCGTCTCCCGTGGAACACTGCAGGTCGAGGGGTTCAAGAGAACACTACGGCAGAAAAGCCAGCTCTGATCAGCAAAAACGAGGTCGTTGAGTAGGCTACGCACTCCACATACTCGTTCTCCCTGCTGAGAAAGCACAAAGCATTCCTGCCCTGCAGACCTGGAGCTGCTGCCGACTTATCCCTGGGGTTGCCCGTGTCCCTGAGAGCCTGGCGCAGGATCGAGGGCCTTTGATCAACATACCCAAGACACAGAAGCAGAATATCTCTATTACACCAAAAGAGTTAGAAAGCACGAGATCCGTCATTTGCGCACGGCTAGTGCAGCTGGCATCCTGCGGAATGTGGGGCCCAAGCTGGGGTTGTACAAGGGAGCAAAGACAGAAAATCCTCTAGGCCAGGATGGCGTGGCAGTGAGCTTAGGAGCAGGAGCTCTGTGGATCTTCCCCCCTCAAGCCCCGTGGCGGCCGTCACAACCCACTGCTAGGGACAGCCCTAGAGGCCCATCCTACGAGGGGGTTATGACACAAGATGGGGAAGGAGCCTGCGCTGCCCCCGAGAGGCTCCCTCCCCACAGAGGACAGAGGTCCTTGGGGTGGGCCCACCAATCCAATCTCGGGCTTCATCTCTACACTCTGGCAGGGGAAGAATTATTCTTACATGTCCTTCCCTGAAAGGAAAACCACTTCCCGATCCAGGCCACTCTCAAAAGCCCGCCCTGTCCCCAGTTCTCCACTCTGCCCACTAGTGCCTCCTCCTCCAGACTTCCCGATTAGCATGGATTTGCCCGCCCCACTGGGGCTCGGCACTGGGCCCAAGGGAGCCGCAGGCCCATGGGTCTCCTATTCTTGGTCCTCCAGAAAGGCAGCTGATCTTCCCATGAGCCAGCGGCCTGCTTGGCCTTCAGGGGATGTGAGGCTAGCATGTGGCCAACGCTCTGGCAAAGTGGCATGTCTCTGGCTAGGGGGCAACTTGCATTCCGTGGCCTGGTGGCCAAGCTCGTGGCCCCAGGCTGCCAGGGGTGGCTGCGGGCCCCAGACAAGTCCGAGGCCAGGTGCTGAGGTTCCTCACTTAGTCCATTCCTGGCACTTCAGCTACATCAAAGGTGGAGCTCGTCCGCAGCCGCGGCAGGCTGGGGCACCAAAGGGGCTTGTCCTGTGGGGCCGGATGCCGGCTGGGGCTCGGGCGCTGGGCACTCCCTGGGGTGGGGAGAACAGCCGC
>NC_054848.1:119977426-120080033 GCF_018345385.1 Vulpes lagopus | reverse complement strand
AATATTAATTCTGCCAATCCATGAGCATGGAATATGTTTCCATCTCTTTGTGTCTTCCTCAATTTCTTTCACAAGTGTTCTAGAGTTTTTAGGGCATAGATCCTTTACCTCTTTGGCTAGGTTTATTCCTAGGTATCTTATGCTTTTGGGTGCAATTGTAAATGGGATTGACACCTTAATTTCTCTTTCTTCAGTCTCATTGTTACTGTATAGAAATTCCATTGATTTCTGGGCATTGCCTACAGAATGGGAGAAGATATTTGCAAATGACCTATCAGATAAAGGGCTAGTTTCCAAGATCTATAAAGGACTTATTAAACTCAACAGCAAAGAAACAAACAACACAATCATGAAATGGGCAAAAGACATGAAGACAAATCTCACAGAGGAAGACATAGACATGGCCAACATGCACATGAGAAAATGCTCCGCATCACTTGCCATCGGGGAAATACAAATCAAAACTACAATGAGATACCACCTCACACCAGTGAGAATGGGCAAAAGTACCAAGGCAGGAAGCCACAAATGTTGGAGAGGATGCGGAGAAAAGGGAACCCTCTTACACTGTTGGTAGGAACGTGAACTGGTGCAGCCACTCTGGAAAACTGTGTGCAGGTTCCTCAAAGAGTTAAAAATAGACCTGCGCTAGACCCAGCAATTGCACTGCTGGGGATTTACCCCAAAGATTCAGATGCAATGAAATGCCGAAACGCCTGCACCCCGATGTTTCTAGCAGCAATGTCCACAATAGCCAAACTGTGGAAGGAGCCTCGGTGTCCATCAAAAGATGAATGGATAAAGAAGATACGGTTTGAGGAAGGGCAAGATGGCGGAAGAGTAGGGTCCCCAAATCACCTGTCCCCACCAAATTACCTAGATAACCTTCAAATCATCCTGAAAATCTACGAATTCGGCCTGAGATTTAAAGAGAGACCAGCTGGAATGCTACAGTGAGAAGAGTTCGGCTTCTATCAAGGTAGGAAGATGGGGAAGGGGATCCCTGGGTGGCGCAGCCGTTTAGCCCCTGTCTTTGGCCCAGGGCGCGATCCTGGAGACCCGGGATCGAATCCCACATCGGGCTCCCGGTGCATGGAGCCTGCTTCTCCCTCTGCCTGTGTCTCTGCCTCTCTCTCTCTCTGCGACTATCATAAATAAATAAAATTTAAAAAAATTAAAAAAAAAGGAAGACGGGGAAAAAACAAATAAAAAAACAAAAGGCATCCATGGGGGAGGGGCCCCGCGAGGAGCCGGGCTGAGGCCGGGGCGAGGGTCCCCACGACAGGAGAGGCCCGTCCCGGAGAAGCAGGAGCTGCACCAACCTTCCCGGGCGGAAAGGCGCCCGCGGGGTTAGAGCAGGACCCCAGGAGGGCGTGGGTGCCCTCAGTTAGTTAGGTGCACTAACAGGCACCTGCGCCCCCAGGAGAGTGTGCCGAGCTCCCTAAGGGCTGCAGCGCGCACGGCGGGACCCAGAGCAGCTTGGACGGGCTCGGGCGGACGCTCCGCGGAGGGGGCTACGCGGCTCCAGGAGCAGCTTGGAGGGGCTCGGGTGGAGGAAGAGGCTCCACGGAGGGGGCTGCGCACTGGGAGCAGCTGGGATGAGCTCGGGCGGCGACTCCGTGGAGGGGGCTGCGCGGCCCGGAGCGCGAATCCAACAGCGCAGGCCCGGGAGCATAGGGCGCCAGGACACAGCCCAGGATCCGGCCTCCCCCGGGACAGGCAGAGGCCGGGAGGGTCCAGGACGGCAAGGACTCTCCTGCCCGGGGCTGAGCAGATCAGCGGCCCCACCCCGGAGCCTCCAGGCCCTGCAGACCATGAGCTCCCTAGTTATTGCGGGGGCTGAAGCCAGGGCTCCAGAGCTGCCGCCCACTGGGGTTGTTCCTCCTGGGGCCTCACCGGGTAAACAACCAGGCAGGGGGCAGAGCAGCTCCCCCAAGTGCTAATACTTGAAAATCAGCACAACAGGCCCCTCCCGCAGAAGACCAGCTAGACGGACAAGTTCCAGGGGAAGTCAAGGGACTTAAAGTATACAGAAACAGAAGATACTCCCCGTGGTTTTTTCTTCTTTTTTATTTTCTTTTTGATTTCTGTTTGCTTCCCCCACCCTTTTTTTCCCCTTTCTTCCTTTTTCTTTCTCTTTTTCTTCTCTTTTTTCTTCCTTTTTTCTTTTTTCTTTTTCTCTTTTCTTTCCTTCCTTCTTTCGTCTCTTTTTCTCCTTTTCCCAATACAACTTGTTTTTGGCCACTCTGCACTGAGCAAAATGACTAGAAGGAAAACCTCACCTCAAAGGAAAGAATCAGAAACAGTCCTCTCTCCCACAGAGTTACAAAATCTGGATTACAATTCAATGTCAGAAAGCCAATTCAGAAACACTATTATACAGCTACTGGTGGCTCTATAAAAAAGCGTAAAGGACTCAAGAGACTTCATAACTGCAGAATTTAGATCCAATCAGGCAGAAATTAAAAATCAATTGAATGAGATGCAATCCAAACTAGACGTCCTAACGACGAGGGTTAACGAGGCAGATGATCGAGTGAGTGACATAGAAGACAAGCTGATGGCAAAGAGGGAAACTGAGGAAAAAAGTTACAGACAATTAAAAGACAATGGAGACAGATTAAGGGAAATAAACGACAGCCTGAAGAAGAAAAACTTAGGTTTAATTGGGGTTCCCGAGGGCGCCGAAAGGGCCAGAGGGCCAGAATATGTATTTGAACAAATCCTAGCTGAAAACTTTCCTAATCTGGGAAGCGAAACAGGCATTCAGATCCAGGAAATGGAGAGATCCCACCCTAAAATCAATAAAAACCGTTCAACACCTCGACATTTAATAGTGAAGCTTGCAAATTCCAAAGATAAAGAGAAGATCCTTAAAGCAGCAAGAGACAAGAAATCCCTGACTTTGATGGGTAGGAATATTAGGGTAACAGCAGACCTCTCCACAGAGACCTGGCAGGCCAGAAAGGGCTGGCAGGATATATTCAGGGTCCTAAATGAGAAGAACATGAAGCCAAGAATACTTTATCCAGCAAGGCTCTCATTCAAAATGGAAGGAGAGATAAAGAGCTTCCAAGACAGGCAAGAACTGAAAGAATATGGGACCTCCAAACCAGCTCTGCAAGAAATTTTAAGGGGGACTCTTAAAATTCCCCTTTCAGAAGTTCAGTGGAACAATCCACAAAAAGAAAGACTGGATACATATCATGATGACACTAAACTCATAACTGTCAATAGTAACTCTGAACGTGAACGGGCTTAATGACCCCATCAAAAGGCACAGGGTTTCAGACTGGATAAAAAAGCAGGACCCATCTATTTGCTGACTACAAGAGACTCATTTTAGACAGAAGGACACCTACAACCTGAAAAAAAAAAGGTTGGAGAAGCATTTACCATTCAAATGGTCCTCAAAAGAAAGCAGGGGTTGCCATCCTTATATCAGATAAACTAAAATTTACCCCGACGACTGTAGTGAGAGATGAAGAGGGACACTATATCATACTTAAAGGATCTATCCAACAAGAGGACTTAACAAGCCTCAATATATATGCCCCGAATGTGGGAGCTGCCAAATAGTTAAACCAATTAATAACCAAAGTGAAGAAATACTTAGATAATAATACAGTTATACTTGGTGACTTCAATCTAGCTCTTTCTACGCTCGATAGGTCTTCTAAGCACAACGTCTCCAAAGAAACGAGAGCTTTAAATGATACACTGGACCAGACGGATTTCACAGACATCTACAGAACTTTACATCCAAACTCAACTGAATACATGTTCTTCTCAAGTGCACATGGAACTTTCTCCAGAATAGACCACATACTGGGTCACAAATAGGGTCTGAACCGATACCAAAAGATCGGGATAGTCCCCTGTATATTCTCAGACCATAATGCCTTGAAATTAGAACTTAATCACAACAAGAAGTTTGGAAGGACCACAAACACGTGGAGGTTAAGGACCATCCTGCTAAAAGATGAAAAGGTCAACCAGGAAATTAAGGAAGAATTAAAAAGATTCCTGGAAACTAATGAGAATGAAGATACAACCGTTCACAATCTTTGGGATGCAGCAAAAGCAGTCCTGAGGGGGAAATACATCCCAATACAAGCATCCATTCAAAAACTGGAAAGAACTCAAATACAAAAGCTAACCTTACACATAAAGGAGCTAGAGAAAAAACAGCAGTTGGACCCTACGCCCAGCAGAAGAAGAGAGTTAATTAAAATTCGAGCAGAACTCAACGAAATCGAGACCAGAAGAACTGTGGAACAGATCAACAAAACCAGGAGTTGGTTCTTTGAAAGAATTAATAAGATAGATAAACCATTAGCCAACCTTATTAAAAAGAAGAGAGAGAAGACTCAAATTAATAAAATCATGAATGAGAAAGGAGAGATCACTACCAACACCAAGAAAATACAAACATTTTAAAAACATATTATGAACAGCTATCTGCCAACAAATTAGGCAATCTAGAAGAAATGGACGCATTCCTGGAAAGCCACAAACTACCAAAACTGGAACAGGAAGAAATAGTAAACCTGAACAGGCCAATAACCAGGGAGGAAATTGAAGCAGTCATCAAAAGCCTCCCAAGACACAAGAGTCCAGGGCCAGATGGCTTCCCAGGGGAATTCTCTCAAACGTTTAAAGAAGAAATCATACCTATTCTACGAAAGCTGTTCGAAAAGATAGATAGAGATGGAATACTTCCAAACTCGTTCTATGAGGCCAGCATCACCTTAATTCCAAAACCAGACAAAGATCCCACCAAAAAAAAAGGAGAATTACAGAGCAAACTCCCTGATGAACATGGATGCAGAAATTCTCAACAAGATACTAGCCAATAGGATCCAACAATACATTAAGAAGATTAATCACCATGAGCAAGTGGGATTTATGCCCGGGATGCAAGGCTGGTTCAACACTCATAGAACAATGAATGTGATTGATCATATCAGCAAGAGAAAAAACAAGAGCCATATGATCCTCTCAATAGATGCAGAGAAAGCATTTGAGAAAATACAGCATCCATTCCTGATCAAAACTCTTCAGAGAGTAGGGATGGAGGGAACAGTCCTCAGCATCTTAAAAGCCATCTACAAAAAGCCCACAGCAAATATCATTCTCAATGGCGAAGCACTGGGAGCCTTTCCCCTAAGATCAGGAACAAGACAGGGATGTCCAGTCTCACCACTGCTATTCAACATAGTACTGGAAGTCCTAGCCTCAGCAATCAGACAAAAGAAAGACATTAAAGGCATTCAAATTGGCAAAGAAGAAGTCAAACTCTCCCTCTTCGCAGATGACATGATACTCTACATAGGAAACCCAAAAGACTCCACCCCCAGATTGCTAGAACTCATACAGAAATTTGGCAGTGTGGCAGGATCCAAAATCAATGCCCAGAAGTCAGTGGCATTTCTATACACTAACAATGAGACTGATGAAAGAGAAATTAAGGAGTCAATCCCATTTCTAATTGCACCCAAAAGCATAAGATACCTAGGAATAAACCTAAACAAAGAGGTAAAGGATCAATACCCGATTAACTACAGAACAGTTCTGAAAGAAATTGAAGAAGACACAAAGAGATGGAAAAATATTCCATGCTCATGGATTGGCAGAATTAATATTGTGAAAATATCAATGTTACTCAGGGCAATTTAGACGTTTAATGCAATCCTTATCAAAATACCATAGACTTACTTCAGAGAGTTGGAACAAATAACTGCAAGGGGAGAAAAGGGTGATGTGGAGGAAGTCTACTGATTAAAAAAGACTAAATGGATATGACCAAAAAAGTCACAGAATATAGGCCATATTTGTGATTCCAATAAACTTAAAACTTTTTTTCCAGATCAGTTAAATGTGAAAAGTAACTGGACATTTGATACTAGCAACTTCTTTAGATTTGTAGGAATGATAATTGTATTGCATTTATGTGTTACCAAAGATTTTTGTTTGTCTTTTGGAAATGCATATTGGAATACTGATGAGATGAGACGAAAAAACACAGTGTATCAGATGATCCTCACGTTAATCCATTGGCAGAGATGTGGGTAAGGTGAGGGTATATTGGAACCAGACTGACCACGTACGAAAGATGATTACTGCTGGCCATTGGGTTTGTTATACTCTTCACTACTATTGTATGTGTTTTAGACTTTGTGAAATTAAGGTTTTATTATAATTATCATGCAAGGGATCCCTGGGTGGCACAGCGGTTTGGCGCCTGCCTTTGGCCCAGGGCGCGATCCTGGAGACCCGGGATCGAATCCCACATCAGGCTCCCGGTGCATGGAGCCTGCTTCTCCCTCTGCCTGTGTCTCTGCGTCTCTCTCTCTCTCTCTCTCTCTGACTATCATAAATAAATAAATTAATTAATTAAAAAAATAATGATCATGCAATTGCTTTATAAATCCTGGGTGAAATGGACAATATATTTTTAAAAGAATTATTTATTTATTTATTTATTCACAAGACACAAACACACACACACAGAGACAGAGAGAGGCAGAGACAGGCAGAGGGATATGCAGGCTCCACGCAGGGAGCCTGACACGGGCCTGGATCCCGGGTCTCCAGGTTCAGGCCCTGGGATGAAGGCAGGCGCTAAACCACTGAGCTACCCGGGCTGCCCAAAATGGACATTATTTTTAAAAAGAAAAGGACCATATCAGCCCATAGAGAAACAGAAAATTTAATTAAACAATACAAACTGAAACCATAGTCAACACCTAAACTATCCTTAGTTCCTGGACAGGCAGTTTGGGTGGCCAAAGCTGAATGTTGCCAAATTTAACTCCAATTAAAGAAATTAAAAAATAAATAAAAAATAAAATGATAAAAAAAGAAAACCTTATCTCCATCTGAACTCAAGTCTCCTGAAGCATACAAAAATATGGGGAGTTATTTAACTCATTTTTCCAGGCTAGCTCTCTATACTTCTCATACCAGATGAGCACCCCATTTGCACACCGAAAACACTTGAGCCAAGTTCATTCTTACAGTAGCAAATATCTTTTTTTTTTTTTTAGTAGCAAATATCCTAAGTAAATTGATACCATATTCATTATAGCAGTGAATTGAGTGAACAAGTAGGCTTGGCTAAGAAGTGAAGAAATGATTTAAGGTAGAAAATACTTTGAATTTTATTTGGCCATCCTGACAAATTAAAGGTAAACATTATATCATGCCAATGGGTATGATAATAGCGCTAGAAAAAAATTCACCATGAGTACAAGACAAAAACTTATAACAAATTTCCTAATAACTACTCCAAATATACTTAAATGTGAAATGCGAGGTGCATTCCCAATGAAGACACGGATAAGACACAGATGTATGCGTTTACCTGTACCATTCAAAAGTACACTAGAACAGGGCAGCCCCAGTGGCTCAGTGGTTTAGCACCACCTGCAGCCCAGGGTGTGATCCTGGAGACCCGGGATCGAGTCCCACATTGGGCTCCCTGCATGGAGCCTGCTTCTCCCTCTGCCTGTGTCTCTGCCTCTCTCTCTCTCACTCTGTGTGTCTCTCATGAATAAATAAATAAATAAATAAATAAATAAATAAATAAAATCTCTATAAAATAAGAAAAACAACAGTACACTAGAACAGAGCCAGAACTATGCAAATCAAAATAAATGACTATCAAAAAGGAAGATAATGTTGCATGACAATATGATCATGTATATAGAAAATTCAGAGAAATAGGTATATGGGATATCTGAATTAGTAAGAGACTTCAGAAAAATTGTGTATGCTACATCACTATAGCAAGATCAAGTGCCTTCCACACATGCAAAAGTAATAACTATTTTGAAGATGTCTTAGAACATATCCCATTCACAACAGAAGAGGTCTAAGATATTTATGGAGGTTACTATACAAATTTACTGATAGACTGAGGTGAAAAAAAAGCCCAGAACAAAAGGAGCACTAAACCCTATTCATTGATGGGGAACAAAATGTTGTAGAGATGTCAATTCTGCTTAAAATTACTTTATTCTTTTCTTTTCTTTTCTTTTCTTTTCTTTTCTTTTCTTTTCTTTTCTTTTCTTTTCTTTTCTTTCTTCAAATTAGGTGCCTTACTTGTAGCTGGCAAGAAGACGGTGAAGTGCAGGCTACTGTCTTCTGCTTCCAAAATCAAACCAGGAAAACTAATAAAAAAGCACAATATGAACAACAAAAACTTAACAGCCAAACATGAAAAACCTTTGGGGTAGATGGAAGTCTGTGCTGAACTGAAGAACACCAACAAAATCCCAGAGGAGAGAGCGTGAGGCTTGGCGTCAGGACAGTATTCAACATACCTGCCGTTCATCCAGGTTCCAATATATGCCAGGCGGCGTGCAAGGTGCTTCCCATCCCTGGCACACATCCCTGCCATCCTACAGGGTGGCTCAAACCCACGTACTTCACCAATGACAACCCTAACGCTCTCAGGGTTGGTCCTTCTCCCAGGATCCCATGGCTGGTGAGTGACAAGGCAGAGACTGGAACCCTGGTGGGAAGTCATGTCCAGTCCACAATGTTCCCATCCCACCCATCCTGTGGCCAGGCTTCTGACTCCGACTTCAGGAGTGAGGACAGCGTGGTGTCTCCCAGGTGACAAAAGGAAGGATGTCGTGGCGAAGGTACTGAGACCTGGGCTAAGAAAGGCAGGTGACCCTGAGAATCAAATAGAGTTTGGAGATTGTCTGAGTTTTGCTCAGAGTAGACTGCAGATGCCACCATTCCTGTCCAGTTGCAGCACTTTCCCACGTGACAACATCCTTCCCTGGTCTTGCCCCATGTGTCTTCCTGTCCACCTCTGGTACCTGGCCTGCTGGCCAGCTTATCACTGCTACCTCCTCTCCAGGATGCACAGGGTCCTCTGTCCTCCCCTGACACAGAGTGTGCCTACCCCCTGCAAAAGCACCCCCGGCCTACTCACCTGGAGGAGCAGGAGCTTTACCAATCTTCCTGGACAGATGGCACTCACAGGGAACACGGGCAGGATCCCAGGAGGGGCAGTGTGCCCTCAGGCTCCTGGGGGCACTAACAGAGGATTTGCACCCAGGGGAGAGCACGCCACACACCTTGTGCCGAGCTTCGTATAGGGCTGGAGGGAGTGCCCAGCGAGGCCCGGGAGCAGCTCAGTCGGCACAGGTCCCGGAGCTCAGGGCACCGGGGGACACAGCCCAGGATCTGGTGCTCCCCCCGGGGACAGGTGGAGGCCAGGAGGACACAGGCCAGCAAGGACACTCCTGCCGCTGGGCAGCCCTGAGCTGTGTAGGTCCACACCCGCCGTCCCCCAAGGCATCCAGACCCCTACAGCCTGGGAGACTGCAATATTTACTGCAGGAGCTGACTCCAGAGATGGAGAGCTGGCCGCTGCCCCTGTCTTTGTGCCCCCTGGTGTTGCCTTGTGCTTGGGTTGAGCACGGGCCTCACAGCATAAACACCTCCCATTGAGCCGAGCCGTCCACCTGGCAGGGGACAGGGCAGCTCCCCCAGGTGCACACAACTGACAATGGGCACCGAAGGCCCTTCGCCCAGAAGACCAGCTGGAAGGACAGGGGAAGAGCAAGTCCTTGACCAAGCAGCCCTGGAAAGTTCCAGGGGAAGTCGAGAGATTTACAGTATATAGAACCAGAGGATACCCCTCCTTGTTTATTATTTTCTGTTTCCCCCGCACCCCCCTTTTTTCACTCTTTTTCTCCTTTTTCCAGTGCAACTTGTTTTTGGCCACTCTTCACTGAGCAAAATGACTAGAAGGAAAAGCTCACCACAAAAGAAGAATCAAAAACAGTCCTCTCTCCCACAGAGTTACAAAATTTGGATTACAATTCAATGTCAGAAAGCCAATTCAGAAGCACAATTATAAAGCTACTTGTGGCTCTGGAAAAAAGCATAAAGGATTCAAGAGACTTCATGACTGCAGAATTTAGAACTAATCAGGCCGAAATTAAAAATCAATTAAATGGGATGCAACCCAAACTGGAGGTCCGAACGATGAGGGTTTACGAGGTAAAAGAATGAGTGAGTGACATACAAGACAAGTGGATGGCAAGGAAGGAAACTGAGGAAAAAAGAGAAAAGCAATTAAAAGATCATGAGGATAAGTTAAGGGAAATAAATGACAGCCTCAGAAGGAAAAAAAATCTACGTTTAATTGGGGTGCCAGTGGGTGCTGAAAGGGATAGAGGACCAGAAAGTATATTTGAACACAAATCATAGCTGAGAACTTCCCTAACTTGGGGAGGGAAACAGGCATTCAGATCCAGGAGATAGAGATATCCTCCCCCTAAAATCAATAAAAACAGTTCAATACCTTGACATTTAATTAGCTAAACTTGCAAATTCCAAAGATAAAGAGAAGATCCTTAAAGCAGCAAGAGACAAGAGATCCCTAACCTTTATGGGGAGAAGTATTAGGTTAGGAGCACACCTCTACAGAGAGACCTGGCAGGCCAGAAAGGGCTGGCAAGATATATTCAGAGTCCTAAATGAGAAGAATCTGCAGCCAAGAATACTTTATCCAGCAAGGCTCTCATTCAGAATAGAAGGAGAAATAAAGAGCTTCCAAGATAGGCAGAAACTGAAAGAATGTGTGACCACCAAACCAGCTCTGCAAGAAATATTAAGGGGGACTCTGTAAAAGAAAGAGGAAGTCCAAGGAAACAATCCACAAAAATGGGGACTTAATAGGTATTATGATGACACTACATTCATATCTTTCAATAGTAACTCTGACCGTGAATGGTCTTAATGATCCCATCAAAAGGTGCAGGGCTTCAGACTGGATAAAAAAGCAAGACTCATCTATTTGCTGTCTACAAGAGACTATTTTATTTTATTTTATTTTATTTTATTTTATTTATTGGTATTCAATTTGCCAACATATAGAATAACACCCAGTGCTCATCTCATCAAGTGCCCCCTCAGTGCCTGTCACCCAGTCACCCCCACCCCCCGCCCACCTCCCCTTCCACCCCCCCTAGTTCGTTTCCCAGAGTAAGGAGACTCTCATGTTCTGAAGAGACTCATTTTAGACCTAAGGACATCTACAGCCTGAAAATGAAAGGTTGGAGAACCATTTACCATTCAAAAGGTCCTCAAGCCTTTGTGCCCCTGGATGCCGCCAAGTAAGCATTGTTAAAGTCTCCCCTCCCACTGCTGTCATATCTAAGTCAAAGTTTCCCAAAGAGCTTGAGCAGCTGCAGAAGCTCTTCATCGGATTTTTGAGCTTGGAAACAACCGATGAGTGTCTGAGGAACCATTTTGAGCAATGGCGGATGCTTATGGACTGTGTGGTAATGATGACCCCAACACCAAGTGCTCCAGAGGCTTTGGGTTGGTCACCTACGTCACCGTGAGGAGGTGGACGCAGCCATGAATGCTCGGCGGCATAAGGTAGATGGGAGCGTCGTGGAACTAAAGACGGCTGTCTCCCGAGAAGATTCTCAAAGACCTCGTGCCAACGTAACTGTGAAAAATATTTCTGTTGGTGGCATTAAAGAAGACACTGAAGAACATCATCTAAGAGATTATTTTGAACAGTATGGGAAAATTGAAGTGATTGAGATCATGACTGACTGAGGCAGTGACAAAAAGAGAGGTTTTACTTTTGTGACCTTTGACGACCATGACTCTGTAGAGAAGATTGTCATTCAAAAATACCATATTGTGAATGGCCACAACTATGAAGTAAGGAAAGCCCTATCGAAGTAAGAGATGGCTAGTGCTTCGTCCAGCCAAAGAGTCCGAAGTGGTTCTGGAAACTTTGGTGGTGGTCGTGGAGGTGGTTTGGGTGGGAATGACAACTTTGGTTGTGGAGGGAACTTCAGTGGTCGAGGTGACTTCGGTGGCAGTCGAGGTGGTGGTGGATATGGTGGATGGCCGTGGGGATGGCTATAACAGATTTGGTAATGATGGTAATGATGGAAGCAACTTTGGAGGTGGCGGAAGCTATAACGATTTTGGCAATTACAACAATCAATCCTCAAATTTTGGACCCATGAAAGGAGGAAATATTGGAGGCAGAAGCTCTGTCCCCTATGGTGGTGGAGGCTACTACTTTGCCAAACCACAAAACCAAGGTGACTGGCGGTTCCAGTACCAGCAGCAGCTATGGCAGTGGCAGAAAGTTTTAATTACTGCCAGGAAACAAAGCTTAGCAGGAGAGGAGAACCAGAGAGGTGACAGGGAAGCTACAGGTTACAACAGATTTGTGAACTCAGCCAAGCACAGTGGTGGCAGGGCCTAGCTGCTACAAAGAAGACATGTTTTAGACAATACTCATGTGTATGGGCAAAAAACCTCAAGGACTGTATTTGTAACTAATTGTATAACAGGTTATTTTAGTTTCTGTTCTGTGGAAAGTGTAAAGCATTGCAACAAAGGGTTTTAATGTAGATTTTTTTTTGCACCCATGCTGTTGACTGTTAAATGTAATAATCTGATCATGACCCTGAATAAATGTGTCTTTAAAAAAAAAAAGAAAGCAGGGGTAGCCATCCTGATATCAGATAAATTAAAGTTTATCCCAAAGACTGTACTAAGAGATGAAGAGGGACACTATATCATACTTAGGGGATCTATCCAATAAGAGGACCTAACAATCATGAATATTGATATCCCGAATGTGGGAGCTGCCAAGTATAGCAATAAATTAATAACCAAAGTTAAGACATACTTAGATAATAATACACTTATACTTGGAGACTTGAACACAGTGCTTTCTACAATCCAGAGATCTTCTAAGCACAACATTTCCAAAGAAACAAGAACTTTAAATGATACACTGGACCAGATGGATTTCACAGATATTTACAGAACTTTACATCCAAACGCAACTGAATACACATTCTTCTCAAGGGCACATGGAAGTTTCTCCAGAATAGACCACATACTGGGTCACAAATTAGGTCTTAAATGATACCAGAATATTGAGATCGTACCCTGCATATTTTCAGACCAAAATGCTTTGAAACTAGAACGAAGGCACAAGAAGAAGTTGGAAGGATTTCAAACACGTGGAGGTTGAGGACCATCCTGCTAAAAGATGAAAGGGTCAACCAGGAAATTAGAGAAGAATTAAAAAGATCCATGGAAACTAATGAGAATGAAGACAGAACAATTCCAAATCTTTGAGATACAGCAAAAGCAGTCCTGAGGGGGAAATACATCACAATACAAGCATCCATCCAAAAACTGGAAAAAACTCAAAATACAAAAGCTAACCAATCCAATCATGAAATGGCAAAAGACATGAACAGAAATTTCAAAGAGGAAGATATAGACATGGCCACCAAGAACACGAAAAAATGCTCTGTATCACTGGGCATCAGGGAAAAACAAATAGAAACCACAATGAGATACCACCTTACAAGAGCGAGAATGGTGAAAATTAACAAGACATGAAACAACAAATGTTGTAGAGGATGTGGAGACAGGGGAACCCTCTTGCCCTGTTGGTGGGGCTGTGAACTGGTGCAGCCACTCTGAAAAACTGTGTGGTGGTTCCTCAAAGAGTTATAAATAGATCTGCCCTACAACCCAGCAATTGCATTGTTGGGGATTGACCCCAAAGATACTGATACAATGAAATGCAGGGACACCAGCATCCCGATGTTTATAGCAGCAATGTCCACAATAGCCAAACTTTGGATGGAGCCATGGCGTCCATCGAAAGATGAATGGATAAAGGAGATGTGGTCTATGTATACCATGGAATACTACACAGCCATCAGAAAGGACAAATACCCACCATTGGCTTCGATGTGGATGGAACCAGAGGTTATTGTGCCGAGTGAAATAAGTCAATTGGAGACGGACAAACACTATATGGTCTCATTCATTTGGGAAATATAAAATTAGTGAAAAGGAATAAAGGGAAAGGAGAGAAAATGAGTGAAAATATCAGTGAGGGTGTCAAAACATGAGAGACTCCTAACTCTGAAAACCAAACTAGGGGTGGTGGAAAGGGAGGTGGGTGGCGAGGGTGGGTGACTCTGTGACGGGCACTGAGGGGGGCACTTGATAGGATGAGCACTGGGTGTTATGCTATACGTTGGCAAATTGAACTCCAATACAAAACATTGTTGTTTTCCATGTGCTGTAGCACTTCTGGAAGCAGAGAGAAATTACGTTATGTGCCCATTCCACCCTCTCAGAGGGTGAGCCACGCAAGGCAGGAGTCATGTATCATGACTCATCATGCTCCTGGCACCCATCATGGGCTTTGTCACCCAATAGGAGATCAGGAAATGTGTGTTAAACAATATCTTATTCAAAACCCACACAATCATGTTGGATCAACTTTGTCTGGCCTCCAGTACACATAACGTGTCAACACAAACATAAGAACAAGCAGCATAAGTAACACAAATGGCATATCTTAAAACATCGTAGGAGGGCAGCCTCTGGGGCTCTGTGTTTTAGCGCTGCTTTCAGCCCAGGGTGTGATCCTAGAGACCTGGGACCGAGTCCCCCATCCTGCTCCCTGCATGGAGTCTGCTACTTCTCCCTCTGCCTGTGTCTCGCATGTCTCTCTCTCTCTCTCTCTCTCTCTCTCTCTCTCTCTCTCTGTGAATAAATAAATAAAATTAAAAAAAACATCTATAGGAGAGATGCCTAATGATTACACACTCAACAGCAGATGGAACCATTCCAGTCTATGTGTAACTTTAAAAGTCCCGTTTCTCATGGAAATCAGTAAAATGTTGTGAAAGAACAAAATGGTGGCAGGAGAGAGTTCCTCTTACAGTGATTGAGCTGAACCAGTATCCTCCAAGGGCTGGAGGGACAGCTCTACCATTTAGGGAGAAATGGCCAACCAAGCACAATAGGAAGGCAAATTAAGCTCTCAGGGAGGGGGGCCAGAGACAGAGTGGGCTGCAGTTTCCTGATGACTCCAGAAACGTGAAACCAAGGCCTTTCCTAAAATATCCTCAAACACATTCAAATTTTTACACATCTCGTTGCTTTAAATGTATTCCAAATAAGCTGACTTTTAGCCTTCTATGGCCTGCCTGCTTTGCATACCCTAGAAAACTGTGCCCAACATCTGCTGGGCATAGATAAGGTAATTCTAGGGCTTTCAGACCTCCAAGCCACTGCTGCCTTTCTCAGTTCTCTGGCCTAGAGAATTTACATCGTGCTGATGGGTGAGAGCACACTGATTTTCCTATCCTCTGGGAGTTCCCTTGTCTCCTCCCCCTTCTGGTTGGCGAGCTTTTGCCATTCTCTATACAAGTAGCTGCGTATTTTCCAGCTAAAGCAAATTCTAGTTGATGCAATAGGCAAAACCCAAACTTTTTTTTTAAATAATAAATTTATTTTTTATTGGTGTTCAATTTGCCAACATACAGAATAACAAACACCCAGTGCTCATCCCCTCAAGTGACCCCCTCAGTGCCCATCACCCATTCACCCCCACCCCCCGCCCTCCTCCCCATCCACCACCCCTAGTTCGTTTCCCAGAGTTAGGAGTCTTTATGTTCTGTCTCCCTTTCTGATATTTCCTACCCATTTATTCTCCCTTCCCTTCTATTCCCTTTCACTACTATTAATATTCCCCAAATGAATGGCTTTGAATGGCTTAACGCAGCAGAGGTTTGGTTTTTTTGTACACCTAAATTTTGATGCCGTTTGGCAGGGTCTCACCACTCTCAGGGAACCCAAGTTTCCAGGCTGTTTTGAAGTGGCCCCATCTCAGCGTAAGATTGTCATGTTTGAGGGCACCTGGGAAGAACATTTGGATTAGCATCAGACAATATCAACTGTATTTGATTCTCAGTGTCACCTGCCTTTCTTAGCCCGGGTCCAAGTACCTTCACCAGGGCATCCTTCCTTTTGTCACCTGGGAGACAGCACGCTGTCCTCACTCCTGATGTAGGTTTCAGAAGGCTGGCCACAGGCTAGGCAGGATGGGAACATGGTGGAATGGACATGACTTCGCACCAGGGTTCCAGTCTCTGCCTTGTCACTCACCAGCCATGTGATCCTGGGAGAAGGACCAACCCTGAGAGCCTCGGGGTTGTCATTGGTGAAGTACGTGGGTTTGAGCCACCCCGTAGGATGGCAGGGATGTGTGCCAGGGATGGGAAGCACCTTGCATGCCACCTGGCATATATTGGAACCTGGATGAACGGCAGGTATGTTGAATGCTGTCCTGACCCCAAGCCTCAAGCTCTCTCCTCTGGGATTTTGTTGTTGTTCTTCAGTTCAGCACAGTCTTCCGTCTACCCCAGAGGTTTATCAAGTTTGGCTGTTAAGTTTTTGTTGTTCATATTGTGCCTTTTATTAGTTTTCCCTTCTCTAGTTTTCCTGGTTTGATTTTTGGAAGCAGAAGACAGTAGCCTGCACTTCACCATCACTTTGCCAGCTACAGTTAAGGCACTTTAAAAAAAAAAGAAAGAAAGAAAGAAAAGAAAAAACAAATTTTAAACATAATTGACATCTCTACAACATTTTGTTCACCATCAATAAATAGGGTTTAGTGCTCCTTTTATTCAGGTCTTTTTTTCCCACCTCAATCTATCAGTAAATTTGTATAGTAATCTCCATAAAGATCTTAGACCTCTTCTGTTGTGAATGGGATATGTTCTAGGACATCTTCAATATAGTTATTACTTTTGTGTGTGTTGCAGGCTCTTGATCGTGCTATAGTGATGTACCATACACAATTTTTCTGAAGTCTCTTTCTGATTCAGATATCCCATGTACCTATTTCTCTGAATTGTCTATATAGATGATCATATTGTCATGCAGCATTATCTTCCTTTTTGATAGTCATTTATTTTGATATGCATAGTTCTGGCTCTGTTCTAGTGTACTTTTGAATGGTACAGGTAAAAGCATACATCTGTGTCTTATCAGTGTCTTCAATGAGAATGCACCTCGCATTTCACATTTAAGTATGTGTGGAGTAGCTATTAGGAAATTTGCTAAAAGTTTTTATCTTGTACTCATGGTGAATTTGTTTCAAAGGCTTTTATCATACCCATTGGCATGATATAATGTTTCCCTTTAATTTGTCAGCGTGGGGAATTATAATTCAAAGAATTTTCCACTTTATTTTTTAAAGATTTTATTCATTTATTCATAGAGACACACACAGAGAGAAAAAGAGAAAGAGAGAGAGAGAGAGAGAGAGAGAGAGAGAGAGAGAGAGAGAGAGGCAGAGACACAGGCAGAGAGAGAAACGGGCTCCATGCAGGGATCCCGACGTGGGACTTGATCCCGGGTCTCCAGGATCAACCCCGGGCCGCAGGCGGCAGTAAACCGCTGTGTCACCGGGGCTGCCCAGTATTTTCTACTTTAAATCATATTTTCTCTTCTCAGCCACAGACTGTTTGTTCACCCAATTCACTGCTATACTGAATATGGCATTAATTTACTTAGGATATTTGCTTCTGTAAGAGTGATCTTGGTTCAGGTGTGTTCTGTGTGGAAATGGGGTGCTCATCACCCCATGAGCATGGTCATCCAGTTTGAGAGTTATAGAGAGCTACACTGGAAACATGAGTTAAATAACTCCCCATATTTTGGTATGCTTCTGGAGACTTAAGATGAAGGTAAGTTTTTCCTGGTCACCTGTAGAACTGGCCACACAAACTGCCTGTCCAGGAACAGGAGAGTTTGGGTGTTTACTATGGTTTCAGTTTGTATTGTTTAATTAAATTTTCCCTTTCTCTATGAACTGATTTTGTCCTCTATCTTTGTAAAAATATTGTCCATTTCACCCAGGATTTCTAATGTAATTGCGTGATATTTATAATAAAACCTTTATTATAGAAACTCTAAAACACATACAATAGTAGAGAATAGTATAACAAACCCAATATACATGATGGCCAGCAGTAATCATCTTTAGTTCATGGCCAGTCTGGTTCCAATATACCCTCACCTTCCCCACATCTCTGCCATTGGGATAACGTGAGGATCATCTGAGACATCGTGCTTTGTCATCTCATCAGTATTTCAATATGCATTTCCAAACAAAGGATCTTTGGTAAAACATAAATGCAATACAATTATCGTTCCCACAAATTTAAAGTAGTTATTAGTATTAAATATCCAGTTACTTTTCACATTTAACTTATCTGGAAATTTTTTTTTTAAGTTTCTTGAATCACAAAGATGGCCTATATTCTGTGATTTTTTGGTTATTTCCCTTAAGTCTTTTTTCATCAATAGATTTCCCCCCACATCACCCTTTTCTCCCCTTGCAGTTATTGTTCTTGAGGGAAAAAAGCAGGTCAAATTTTGTGACATTTCCCATAATCTGAATTATGTTGAACAAAACATTTTGGTGTCCTTAAGCATGTACTTTGACCTCCTAGTTCTTTTTTTTTTTTATTTATGATAGTCACAGAGAGAGGGAGAGAGAGAGGCAGAGACACAGGCAGAGGGAGAAGCAGGCTCCATGCACCGGGAGCCCGACGTGGGACTCGATCCCGGGTCTCCAGGATCGCGCCCTGGGCCAAAGGCAGGTGCCAAACCGGTGCGCCACCCAGGGATCCCCCTCCTAGTTCTTTAAATTGATAGCCTCAAATAGACACTTGATCAATTTAAGTTTGCATGTTTGTTTTTCTACTGTATTTTCTTTTTTAAAAAAACAAGATTGCTACATAGATAATGCTACATACTTCCATTATGAGGATCATAATATCTATTGTCCTCTGTGCTGAAGTTGGCACTCATTGATGATCATCACTTTTATTTGTGTGTTGGGGGTTGCAGACTGGTAATTTTCTAGTTCTCTCATTTGTTCTTAGCGTATTATTTGAAAAACTTTTATATGTATAAAAATTTCTTCATCTATCACTTGGTTATCCTGAGAGGATCATGTATTTATTCTGTGTCTTTACATCATTTAAATATATTCTGCATCTATATTTTGTACAGTTTTAAGCGACACTGTTTACTTGTGATTTTTCTCCTTAGTACCTGGTCATATTTGCAAAAATATGTCGGTTTTATGAGTATTTTCAAAGAATTGGCATTTGTTAGTTGGTCTTACTGCTTTCTAAAATGTTATTTCTACACTTATCTTCATTATTTCCAAACTTTTACTCCTTTGGGTTCAATACAATGTTCATGCCCTTGAATTTCTTGGGTACTTTAACTACTTCTTTTCTCTGATGCATCTATTTAAGACTATATATTTATTTTTGATATCCATTTGGGCGCTACCGCACATGTCATGCTATAAGCTCCATGCGTATTGTTTGAATTTTTAAAAATATTTATTTATTCTTTTGGAGGGGGTGCAGAGGGAGAGAGAAAATCTTTTATTTTCTATATTTTTTATTGGAGTTCGATTTGCCAACATATAGTATAACACTCAGTGTTCATCCCGTCAAGTGCCCCCCTCAGTGCCTGTCACCCAGTCACCCCTTCCCCTTGCCCACCTCCTGTTCCACTACCCCTTGTTCATTTCCCCTAGTTAGGAGTCTCTTATGGTTTCTCACTCTCTCCGATATTTCCCACTCATTCTCTCTCCTTTTCCCTTTAATCGCTTTCATTATTTTTTATATTCCCCAAATCAATGAAACCATATAATATTTGTCTTTCTCCGATTGACTTACTTCACTCAGCATAATACCCTCTAGTTCGGAGAGAGAAAACCTTAAGGAGACTCCCCACTGGTCACAGGGCCCAACATGGGGCTCAGTCTCACGACCCCGAGGTCATGACCTGAGCCGAAATCTAGAATAGGATGCTCAACTGACTTAGCCACCCAGGTGCCTCTGTATTGCTCAAATTTTTAACAAGTTGACTAGATCATTCTATTACTTATGCTACTGGAAGATTTTCAAAGTATATCTCAAAATTTGGAAGTGTAAAATTATTTCGAGAAGTCTGCAAAGATGGTAAGAGTGTTAGAATGTTATTTGGAGGAAGTTGTGGGGTTCAGCAGTGTCATTTTATTTTTGTTATTAATTCTGGGAGAAACTTAAACATAATTAGCTGTTGGTGACAGAGTTGAGTTTAACCCAGGGATGCAAAGAAGTTTAACACTAGTATATCAACCAATATAATTGGCCACATGTAATAGTCAGGATGGTTCAAGAAAATCAAAGCCGGGCTTCCTCACCGGGGCTGCCCAATAAATAAATCTTTAAATAAAAAAAAAGAAAAGAAAATCAAAGCCACTGTAAATATTTAACATGGAGGAAATTTAATGCAAGGAATTGGTCACACAAGTGATAGAGAAGCCAAGCAGAGGAGAATTGGGAAACCCAATAATTAGCATTACAAGGAAATCACTCCCACCTCTAGGCCTGAAGAACAAAGAGGGGAAAGAGTGTTACTAGAACCTGGGTTCAGGATTCAGCAGAATCCAGGGCCATGATGGGTCAATCTGATGTAGCTGGAGCCAAAAAGAATATGTAGCCATTGAAGGAAATGCCAGTTGATGTAGAAGAAGGAGGAGAAAATCTCTGACTGCTCTATCCTTCTCGGTTCTAATCTCTTAATGGTGTGTCAATTAGCTGAACGAGAATGGCAGCCAAATGTTGGTGAGTTTAGGAATTGTAACCTACAGGCGCAGCCCTTGCACAATCTAGAGCAGAATGGGGAAGAAAGAGGGGTGGATCTGGAGGGAGTAGGACCAGGATTGCCTTACATTACATTAACAGATTGAATGAGAAAAATCAGATCTAAATCGATATAGAAAAGTATCTAATCAAAATTAACATCCATTCATAATAAAAAACAAAAGAGATGTCAGCCCAAAGTATTAGACAGGGACTATGGGTTTTGGGGAGGAAGCCCAGAGAGATAATGTGCTATTCTCATCACATCACATCAAGGACACATACTGTGAACATGATTTGTCACCATTAACTTTGACCTTTATCACCCAGCTGTGGTAGTGTTCCTCAGGTTTCTCCTTCTCTCGAGCTCAGGTGCAGAGGTAAGGAAGGGAGGGAAAGGAGGGGTCAGCACTTGCCTAATTTCCTAAATTACCAGCCCAGGCATCAGCACTAACCGTAGCCAACTTGTCACACAGATTAGAACCCAACAAAAATAATTCAACCTCTACTTCCTGCAGTGTAACAGAAGTCTTCTAATGTGGACAAAAATGAAAAGGATCATGGTGTATATAGAGGTGATTAGGGAGTTTGGGTCCCTCTTTAGACGGAGCCTGAATATCAGAGTACAGCATGTGAACCTTACTTTGTGAGTGGCAGGGAATTAAGTAGCAGAGTGCCAGGATCACAGCTGGCCCCTCATCCTTCCTTCTTCTTAGTAGTGGAGCTCGGAGCTATTTTCTCATATACTGCCTGTTTGCTCACCTTCCTCACCGGGTGTTAGGAAGGGTTAAAAGTGTTGAGTAAGACATGTACTTATCAGTACCTCAGAAGGGCCCCTTTTAAACTCCCATATGAGAATGATACTTTGCTCATTTGTAGACCAAAATATTTCATAAGAACCACACTTGGTTTATGTGTATGTTCCCTCTTGACTCTCTCAGGGTAAGCTCCATCCAGTGGCAGCTGTACATCATGGCCCCAAACCCAGGAAAGCAGGAAGTCTTGATGAAGAACTGGAAACACCAGCTGCATTTCCCTATTGGATGGCCTGAATCCTCAAACCTACGGTCATGTACACAATTACGGTTGCCATCTGGATCTCACTTGTAGGTTTATTTATTTATTTATTTATTTATTTATTTATTTATTTATTTATTTACTTTGTTGGGGTATCACCTTGACTAGCTTGATTTCTCTGTCACTAGAATGGTGGAGTTGCTAACCAGACACAAATTCTTAGGTTTTGACTTAAGCGAAAGTGAACTAACTTACTGCGTACTTGCTTCACATGCTCACTTCGCAATAACAGTGATAGGAAATTGTAACCCAGAATTCGGGCTGTGCAGGCGCTTGTTTCTTGGTACTGGCATTGAATGTGTACACCAGCAGGAGAGGGGCCACTATGTTCCCCCAATTAGAAATAGAGTTAAAAGTCTCCCTCTCTTGGGCAGCCCGGGCGGCTCAGCGGTTTGTTGCTGCCTTCAGCCCAGGGCATGATCGTGGAGACCCGGGATCCAGTCCCACATCAGGCTCCCTGCATGGAGCCTGCTTCTCCCTCTGCCAGTGTCTCTGCCTCTGTCTCTCTCTGTCTTTCTCAGAGCATTGTACTGATTTTCATAGAAAATGTGACTTTTTAAAGTTACACATACACTAAAATGGTTCTGTCTACCGTTGGGTGTAAGAGTAGGCACCTCTCCTAAAGTTGTTTAGAGACGTGTACTTGAGTTACTAATCCCGTGTTTATGGGTGTGTAGATATGTTGTTCATATTAGAGGCCAAATAAAATTGATCCAACAAAATTGTGTGTTTTGAGTGAGATGATGTTATTTAGCAAACATTTCCTGATTTCGTACTGAGTGCCAAAGCCCATGCTGGGCTCAGGAATACAGAGTATGACATGTGACCCTTCTCCAAGCAGCTTACAATCTTGGTGGCAGGGTTGCTACAAATCTGTTTTCCAGAGTCTTACTGAGATTGATTCTAACAGTTTCTGCTTGATTGTTTTTACATATTGTATTTATTTATTCATGAGAGACGCAGAGAGAGAGGCAGAGACATTGGCAGACGGAGAAGGAGGCTCCCTGCGGGGAGCCCGATGCAGGACTTGATCCCAGGGACCCGGGGTCATAACCTGAGCCAAAGACAGACGCTCAACCACTGAGCCACCCAGGTGCCCCTCTGCTTTATTTTTTGATGTTCCGGTGGTCCTAAAGATATCCTTCTTGGAAAAATTTAAAACTATGAAATCAGTTCTTGAATAGCTATGGTACTGGTCAGGATATGCAATTTCATTGAGGATAAGCTTGGGTAGTTTCTGATATTTGAAGAATTCTACAGTTTCATTTAAGTTCTTGAACTTATGTACATAGATTTGTTCTTAGTATTTTTCTTTTATTCTCTAATGTCTAGTGTGGGGTTTGTGGGCTTGCAGTGATACCGACTTTCATTTCTGATATTGGTAATGTACGCCTTCTCTTCTTTTTACTTTGTCTGGCTAGAGTTTTAAAATTTATGGGATGCAGCAAATCAGTGTTACGAGGGGAAATTGTAGCATTTAATGCTTAGATTAAGAAAGATCTCAAATCAATAATCTGTTTCCACCATAACTTAGAAAAAGAAGAAACAACCAAAATCAGTACGACGGAAAGAAAGAAATAAACAAAGGGACAAAACAACGGAAGACAAAGAAATAAAAGTGAAATCAGTCTTTTCTTTGACCTGGGGATGATTTTAGAGTATGCTGTTTAATTTCCAAATGTTTTGAGGTTTTTCTTGTTCTTCCAATAGTGTTTGATTTCTACTTTGATTCCTTTATTATCACAAAATATCCTCTGGATCATTTACATGTATTTTTTGATTTTATTTATTTATTCATGAGAAACATACACACAGAGAGGCAGAGACATAAGCAGAGGGAGAAGCAGGCTCCCTTTGGGGAGGCCGATGCAGGACTCGATCCCAGGATCCCGGCCGGTATCATGACCTGCGCCGAAGGTAGACGCTCAAACGCTGAGCCACCCAGGTGCCCCTGGATCATTTAAATTTAAAAAAACATTTTAATGACACAGGATGTAGTCGATCCTGGGGAATGCTCCGTATGTGCTTGAAATAAACGTGCATTTTGCTGTGATGGAGCAATTATATATGGATCCATAGTGTTTCTGACTAACCCAGGGCCAGACTGAGCTCTTCTCCAAGCTTTTGGCATCCTATTTGTGGTGAGATTCCAGCATGAGCAACTCAGGTAAAATCAGGACTTCCCTGGGAACTTGATCCCTTGCTGGTATTTGCCCCATTCATCATTTCCTCCTATACTGGCTACTAGGACATTCCTTTCCTTGTCCTCTAACTAGGAGGGGATCTATAGTCTCCCCACTCTGCTGAGTATTCCATTGAATGGATTGGTCTCGGTGGCCAAGTGGTGGGAAAATTGAGAGAAAAATAGCAAAGTAGTTACCTCGCACTTTTTGGTACCAAAGATTTTCTTTACAGAGAAACACGTTACCTTCCCTCCCCATTTAAGGTATCTGCCCTGCTGTTGCTGAGGCTCCGCCACAGGGTTTCAGCTTTGGGCCGGGGCTTTCCTTCGACCTACGTGATAAATCCCTCCGTACATTCATGCACGTTTGCTCTATACCGTGGTCGACATATATTTCCCATAAAAGGCTAGACTATAAACATTTTTGGCTTTGTAGGCCATACCTTCTCTAAGATAGATAGGTTTTATATTTTGTTTTCATATGATATGCGTATTCATATCCATTTTACTTCAGGTGTATTTCTAGTTAACATTTATAGTTAAACCAATTATTTAATTGTTTGTTTAATATTTATATTACTAAATAGCATTCAATGCTTAAAGAAAGATGTCAATATTTAGTTTTTTATATGTTTATATTTTTATATTTAGTTTTAACCTAATGTCCTTTTCCAGTTACAAGATCATGTCCAGTAAACTGCATTCCATGTAACTGTCATGTTTCCTTAAGATCCTCTTTTCAGTGACGGTTTCTCCGACTTTCCATTCCTTCTGATGATGACAATTTTGAGTACTAGTTAGGCATACTGTAGAATATCCCTCTATTTGAATTTGTTTGGTGTCTTTCTCATAAGTAGGCTGTTGTTATGAGTTTGGGGGAGGAAGCCTAGAAAGGTCAAGTGCTCTTCTCATCACGTCCTATCAAGGGTACATTCTTTCAATATGACTCATCCCTGATGATGGTGATCTTGATCATCTGGCTGAGATGGTGTTGCTTAGGCTTCTGCACCAAATGTTTTTTTCTCTATCTTTCCTCCATTATCTGGAAGGAAGTGACTATGTGCAGGCCACAGTTAGAGAGTAAGGATTAGGTTTCATCTCCTTGAGTGGGAGACTATCTACATTAATAAGGATTTGGAATTCTTTGGCATAAGAAATTTGTCCTCACGGATATTTATTTTATGCTTTGGGTTATAATGCAGTACAATTTTATTTATTTGCTCAAATTTTTCCAGATTTGGGAGCTCTTTTGATTGGGAGCTCTTTTCATTGACTTCTGTGGCCTTTTGACATATCCACATGATAGTTTTATTTGTTTGTTTGTTTGTTTTGAGAATTTCCTTATGTTTGTTTTGAGCATTTCCTTATATTCTGGCATGACAAGATGTCCCAGGCTTGTCTTGTCTATTTCCTGCATGGGCCTTAGGATTATTTATTTCTTTAAGGATCCCCAGTTTTCTTAATTGGGAAATAAGATTAGAAACTGATGCTGCAGGGGTCCATTGCCCCTGGTATGTCCTTGCTTCTCGGCTCTCCCAGCTGACAGAGCAAGAAAATACATGCGTGTATATAATACTTATTTTTTATCGTTCTCAGGTGGCTGCTCCATATTTTTTTCTCTAAGATTTATAGTTGCTTTCGATGGAATAGACAAGAAAGAGTATGCTTACTCCAACTTGACCCTAGATAATTTGCATTTAATGATTGAGATGGTTGTTTTAAAAATACCACTTGCTTGTTGCTTTCTATTCATCCATCTTGTCTTTGTTCTTTCTCCCTTTTTTGCAAACCTTTTCTGATAAATTGCCTACTTTCTATTATTCCATTTTAGGCATGCTATTGGTTGATAGTTGTATATCTTTTGGATTTTTGTAGTTCTGTTTTTGCAGTATCAAGTTTTACTTATTATCATCCCTTCAAATAATATTATACCAATAGGCATAATATAATATCCTTAACACAGTAAGTATATTCCATTTCCTCCTTCTCATCCCTTAGACTATTGTCACAAGTTTTACTTGTACATATTTTGCAAAGTCTTCAATATATTGTGGCTATTGTTGCTTTATGCCAGAAGTCAGCACACTTTTCCCATAAAAAGATAGATAGTGAATATTGTAGGTTTCGCAGACTGCATAGTCCATTAAAGATGTAAGCTTTTAAAACTATTCTGATTTCAAAGGCTGAATAGAAACACGCTGCAGTCTGGAACTGACCTAGAGGTAGCAATAGACCAACCCTTGCTTTGGACAGTTTTTTTTTTTTTTTTTTTTTTTTTTTTTTGCTTTGGACAGTTAATGATCTTTTAAGGTGTCTAAATATAAGGAGAAAATGTCTTTTATATTTGCCCTTATTTTTACAATTTCTGGTGCTTGTCATTCCTTTGTATATATCCACAATTACACATAAGAGTGTACTCCATCTGCACCAAGGACTGTCTCTTACATTTCTTTTTTTTTTAATGTTTTTAAAATTTTTTATTTATTTAGGATAGTCACAGAGAGAGAGAGAGAGGCAGAGACATAGGCAGACGGAGAAGCAGGCCCCATGCACCGGGAGCCTGACGTGGGATTCGATCCCGGGCCTCCAGGATCGCGCCCTGGGCTAAAGGCAGGCGCTAAACCGCTGCGCCACCCAGGGATCTCGTCTCTTACATTTCTTACAGTGTATTTCTGGCAATGAATTTGAGCTTTTGTCTGTAAAATTTTTTTGAGCGACAAGTCATCTTTTTAAAAGACTTTTTTCACTATTTTAGAGAGAGTGAGTGCTCCTGCATAAGTGGGGGGAGGGGCAGAGGAAGAGAATCTTTCAAGCAGACTCCCTGCTGAGTGAGGAGCCCACTGTGGTGAGGGATCTCAGGACCCACTAGATCATGACCTCAGCGAAAACCAAGAACTGGATGCTTAACTGACTGAGCCACCCAGGGCACCACCCACCCTTGAATTTTGAGCAAAATTTTCACTAGATACGGGAATCTGGATTTAGAAGTTATGTTCCCCTCCTTTTTTTTTTTTAATTTTTTTTTATTTATTTATGATAGTCAGAGAGAGAGAGAGAGAGAGAGAGAGAGAGAGAGAGAGAGAGAGGCAGAGACACAGGCGGAGGGAGAAGCAGGCTCCATGCACCGGGAGCCTGATGTGGGATTCGATCCCGGGTCTCCAGGATCGCGCCCTGAGCCAAAGGCAGGCGCCAAACCGCTGCGCCACCCAGGGATCCCTGTTCCCCTCCTTTTAACACTTTAAAAATCACTCTTTTGCATTCTGGATGAAAATCTACCATAATTCCCATTTTTCTTTGTATGTAAGATTTTTTCCCCTCTTATTGCCCTTGTTTCCTTTATGGAAACTTCTCTTTCATTTTCAACAGTTTGGGTTTTGTGTGTCCTTTTTATCCTGGTTAGTGTTTCATGAGCTAATTAGATCTGTGTGTGTATTTTGTCTTTTGCTGACTTTAGAAAATTCTTGCCTATCAGCTCTTCAGACATATTGTCAACCCTGTTCTTTACCTCTTTCTTATTCTGGAACTCCAAATTAACACACAAACTACATCATTTCATATTATCTCACCACTTTCGGACACTGTATTCTATTTTTCAGTTATTGTTTTTCCTCTTTGTATTTCATATGAATAATTTCTAATATATACATATTTTTTTAGTTTTACTAAAGTGATTTCTTTTGACAACTATTCACACTATGAGGCTTTCTGGTAATATGGAAGGTCAAAATGCATATATATCTCTATATATATTTATTTGTAAAATACATATATATTCAAAAATTACCCCCTACACACAAAATGATGACAACCATGTCCTATATATCCAATTGTTGTTAAATCTGATAAGACTTTATTCTAATGTGGTTGACAAGGAAATCCAATTATTTCTGTGGCACACAATATTTTACTAATTAGAATTACATGTAATGACATTATGTCAGGACATATTAAAACTTTAAGAATTTTACATAACTTTTAGAACCATCATAACATTTACCCACATAATATACCCTCATAAAATTGTTATTTGTTTGACAATATTTCCAATGTAACTTAGCATACCAAATAAACAAACCTAATCAGTCAAAATGGGGATATGGAGCATTTTCTCATGTGTTTGTTGGCAATGTGTATGTCTTCTTTGTGGAATTTCTGTTCATGTCTTTTGCCCATTCAATGACTGGAATGCTTGGTTCCTTGCTGTTGAGTTTAGTAAGTTCCTTATAGATCTTGGATACTAGCCCTTTATCTGATGGGTCATTTGCAAATATCTTCTGCCATTCTGTAGGTTGTCTTTTAGTTTTGTTGACTGTTTTCTTTGCTGTGCAGACACTTATTATCTTGACTAGGTCCCAATAATTCATTTTGCTTGTCTTTCCCTTGCCTTCATAGATGTATCTTGCAAGAAGTTGCTGTGGCCAAGTTCAAAAAGGGTGTTGCCTGTGTTCTCCTCTATGATTTTGATGGATTCTTGTCTCCCATTTAGAACTTTCATCCTTTTTGAGCTTATGTTTGTGTATGGTGTAAGAGAATGGTCTCATTTCTTTCTTCTGCATGTGGCTGTCCAATTTTCCCAGCACCATTTTTTGAAGAAACTGTCCTTTTTCCTGTGGATAGTCTTCCCTGCTTTGGAATGAAGGTGATGCTGGCCTCATAGAACGAGTTTGGAAGTACTCCATCTCCTTCTATCTTTCAGAACAGCTTCAGTTGAATAGGTATAGTTTCTTCTTTAAACGTTTGATAGAATTCCCCTGGGAAGCCATCCGGCCCTGGACTTTTGGGACTTGGGAGGTTTTTGATGACTGCTTCATTTTCCTCCCTGGTTATTGGCCTGCTCCGGTTTCCTATTTCTTCCTGCTCCAGTTTTGGGAGTTTGTGTTTTCCAGAAATGCGTCCATTTCTTCTAAATTGCCTAATTTATTGACATACCGTTGCTCATTATATGTCTTTAAAATCATTTGTGTTTCCTTGGTATTGGTGGTGATCTCCCCTTTTTCATTCGTGATTTTATTAGAGTCTTTTCTCTTTTGTTTTTAATAAGGCTGGCTCCTGGTTTACCTGTCTTATTAATTATTTCAAAGAACCAACTCCTGGATGTGTTGATCTTTTCTACAGTTGTTCTGGTCTCTATTTCATTGAGTTCTGCTCCAATCTTTATTAACTCTTCTTCTGCTGGGTGTAGGTTTTATTTGCTGTCTTCTCCAGTTCCTTTAGGTGCAAGGTTAGCTTGTGTATTTGAGTTTTTCCAGTTTTTTCAGGGATGCTTGTATTGCGATGTATTTCCTTCTCAGGACTGCTTTGGCTGTATCCCAAAGATTTTGAACGGTTGTATCTTCATTCTCATTGGTTTCCATGAACCTCTTTGATTCTGCTCTAATTTCCTGGTTGACCCTTTCATCTTTTAGCAGGATGGTCTTTAACCTCCAACTGTTTGAATTTCTTCCAAATTTCTTCTTGTGATTGAGTTCTAGTTTCAAAGCGTTATGGTCTGAAAATATGCAGGGGAAGATTGCAACCTTTTGGTATCAGTTGAGACCTGATTTGTGACCATTTATGTGTTCCATTCTGGAGAAAGTTCCATGTGCACTTGAGAAGAATGTGTATTCAGTTGCATTTGGATGTGAAATTCTGTAAATATCTGTGAAGTCCATATGGTCCAGGGTGTCATTTAAAGCTCTTGTTTCTTTGGAGATGTTATTCTTATGAAATCTGGCATTTGCAGAAGGCACCATATTGAAGTCTCCAAGTAAAAATGTATTATTATCTAAGTATGTCTTAACTTTGGTTATTAGTTAATTGATACACTTGGCAGCTCCCACATTAGAGGCATAAATATTCATGATTGTTAGGTCCTCTTGTTGCATAGTCCTTTAAGTATGATATAGTGTCCCACTTCATCTCTTACTACAGTCTTTGGGATTAACTTTAATTTATCTGATATGAGGATGGCTACTCCTGCTTTCTTTTGAGGACCATTTGAATGGTAAATGGTTCTCCAACCTTTCATTTTCAGGCTGTAGGTGTCCTTAGGTCTGAAATGAGTCTCCTGTACACAACGAATAGATGGGTCTTACTTTTTTATCCAGTCTGAAACCCTACGCCTTTTGATGGGATCATTAAGCCCATTGACGTTCAGAGTCACTATTGAGCGATATGAATTTAGTGTCATCATAATACCTATTCAGTCCCTGTTTCTGTGGATTGTTTCTTTGAGCATCCTCTTTCATTAACAGAATCCCCCTTAATATTTCTTGGAGAGCTGGGTTGGTGGTCACATATTCTTTCAGTTTCTGCCTCTCTTGGAAGCTATTTATGTCTCCCTCTATGCTGAATGAGAGCCTCCTGGATAAAGTATTCTTGGCTTCCTGTTCTTCTCATTTAGGACCCTGAATATATCCTGCCAGCCTTTTCTGGCCTGCCAGGTCTCTGTGGAGAGGTCTGCTGATAATCTAATAGTTCTCACCATATAAGTCAGGGATCCCTTGTCTCTTGCTGCTTTAAGGATTTTCTCTTTATCTTTGGAATTTGCAAGTTTCGCTAATTAAATGTCGAGGTGTTGAAAGGTTTATATTGATTTCAGAGGGGGAATCTCTCTATCTCCTGGATCTGAATACCTGTTTCCCTCCCCAAGTTAGGGAAGTTCTCACCTATAATTTGTTCAAATACACATTCTGGTCCTCTGTCCCTTTTGGCGCCCTCTGGAAACCCAATTAAATGTAGATTTTTTTCCTTCTGAGGCTGTCATTTCTTTCCCTTAACCTTTCCTCATGATCTTTTCATTGTCTTTCTCTTCTATCCTCTGCTTCCTTCCTTGCCATCAACCTGTCTTCTATGTCACTCACTCATTCTTCTACCTCCTTAACCCTTGTCGGTAGGACCCACAGTTTGCATTGTATCTCATTTAATTGATTTTTAATTTCAACCTGATTAGATCTAAATTCTGCAGTTATGAAGTCTCTTGAATCCTTTGTGCTTTTTTCTAGAGCCACAAGTAGCTTTATAGTTGTGCTTCTGAATTGGGTTTCTGACATCAAATTTTAATCCAAATTCTGTTACTCTGTGGGAGAGGGTACTGTTTCTATTCTTTCTTTTGTGGTGAGTTCTTTTTCTAGTCATTTTGCTCAGTGCAGAGTGGCTAAAAATGAGTTGTGTTGGAAAAAGGAAGAAAAAAAGAAAGAAAAAACGAAAAAGCAAACAAAGAAACAAAAAGAAACAAACAAACACAAAAAACAAGGACCGGTATCCTCTGTTTCTATATACTTTAAATCCCTGGACTTGCCCTGGGGCTTTCCATTGCTGCTCGTTTCACAACTTGCTCTTCTCTGTCCTTTCAGGTGGTCTTCTGGGGGAGAGGCCTGCTGTGCTTTTGCTCAGGTGTGTGCACCTGGGGGAGCTGCAGTGCCCCCTGCCAGGTGCACGGCTCAGTGGGAGGTGTTTACCCTGTGAGGCCCATGCCCCCTGGCGGCCCCGACCCTCCCAGACACAGGTGACACCAGGAGGAACGACCACACTGGTAGCGGCCAGCTCTCCAGCTCTGGAGTCAGTTCCCGCTGTAAGGATGGCAGCTCCCAGTCTGCACTGGCCTGGATGCTCCAGGGGTAGGGGGCGCCAGGTGGTAGGACCATCCCTGCTGTCCTGGCCCCTCCCGATCTCAGCCTGCCCCAGGGAGACCACAGAATAGGGGGCTGTGCCCCCATCGCCCTGGGCTCTGGTGCCTGCACCGCTGGAATCATGCTCCTGGGGCTGCCGAGCCCCCTCCACTTGAGCCACCGCCTGAGCTGCTCCCGAGGCCCCGCTGGGTGCCCGCTCCAGTCCTTTACCGCGGTCGGCCCGGGGTGTGGGGTGCTCTCCCCCAGGCGCTCCTCTTCTGTGAGGGACCCCGGAAGCCTGGGGGCTCCACGGCCCCTCTTGGGATCCTGCCCGAGGTCCCTGCCAGCACCTTTCTATCCAGGAAGAATCCGGGTGGATTTTTTTCGTTCCTGCTTCTCCAGGACTGGGCTTTCCTATCCGGGGGTCTCTCGCTGCCCAGCTCCTCGGGGGGGGGGCCCCCTCCCCCACCGAATTCTTTTTTATTTATTTATTTATTTTTTCCATGGTCCAACCTTGTTAGAAGCGCAAACTCCTCTCTCTGTAGCATTCCCGCCATTCTCTCTGTAAATCAGGGGATGATGTCATAGGTTTTCAGGATGATTTGAAAGTTATCTATGTAAGTTGGTGAGTACAGGTGACTTGGGGACCCTACTCTTCCACCATGTTGCCGCGTCCTTCTCGACAACCATAACTTGTAATTACAAGTGTGTTTACTTCTGAGAGAATAGTTTATTTAATCAGACTCAGATATAAAGGACACAGCCAAGTACATGGCTGAGAGCAGGGGCTCTCACCCTGGTGCCAGGATTTGAATCCTGACTGCCACTTCCCAGCTTTGGGATCTTGGGTAAGCTCCTGACCTCACTGTGCCTCAGGTCCCTTATCTATAAACCATGGATAGCAATAGTACCTACCTAATGAGGCCGTTACGAGGACAAAGCCAAATAATCCATGTAGAGCACATACAACAGACCTGGCACATAGTATATGCCAAGTGAGTACTTGTGAAATTGCAAATCCTGGCCTCTCTCAACACTCATGCATGGCCTCAGGACAAAGTCAGTCAAGTAACAGAGGGTTTGTAAAGTGGGGTTAAACTTGTACTTCTTAGAGCTCTAGTGAACGTGAAGCACTTAGCCTCCTGCAGCACATGGTATTGTACTTATAGTCATTCGTGGGGCTGGCCCTGAAGTCTTCTCTTAGATCCCTCAATGCTCCAGAGGGCACTATTACATCTGTCAAATATCGCCCTTTGCCACCATCCAGTGGCCAGTTCTAATAAAATCCCTTCATGTCTGGAGCGGCTTCTGCAATCATCACACGGCACTGTTCATCAGTGTAGGGGTCACAGGCAGTTTCTCACTGGAGCCCTAAAGCAGCCCAGGCATTTTGATTGTCCACGACCACCCCAACTTACTGCAGGATACATATATTGCTGTCATCACGATAAAAATAGCAACCTCTTCTTAGAACTTTTCAATTTATACAACGGGTCATGGAGATGATCTCATTTGCTAAAGTAAGCAACAAGGCAAAAAAGGCTTAGATTCTGGCTTTTGATGGATCCCAAACCCAACACCTAGGGGGCTGTAGATCTGGAATTTCTCTCAAAATACATGGATGGCCCCTTTACCTCTGACTTGAGCTTCCAGTAGCTAAATCTCAGAGTCTAACTTGAAATTCCTCCTGCCATTCGCTTCTGCCACCATTCCAGAACGTAGTGGTCACAAAAAATAATTTGAAAACGGATGTTGGCCACTCAGTAGGCTCTTCTCATTTACATAAATAAGTAGATCAATATCCTGATATGCGCGTCTCACCCCCAAATACTTGTGCATATCTTTCCACCACCCTGTCATGATTTATGAGTCAAGAAGGACAAGTCATGTGTTATGTCTGCTGACCATCAAACACATCCTGTGGTTACTTGAGATGTAGTTCGGAGCCTTGGCCCAGATGGAAAATTGATGCCAACAGGATTCTCACAATTGGGATCAGTCTCTATATAGTTCTATCATGTCTCTCTTCTTCTGAACCCACACTTGGGTTTTACCGTACACTGCTCCCCTGGTTCGTGAGGATGCATGCTGCTTTCTGGGCCTGGTTGTTAGCCCAGGACAGACAAAAGAACTCAGCACCTGAAAAGGCAGTTCCCTGCAGGGAAGAAGTACCAGTGAGAGGAGCCAGACAGGCAGCTTCCTGTGAGGTTTCCAAAGAAACAGCTGTTGGAAGTCATTCCAATTCTGTTTAAGGAACCCCAAGTCAGTTGCTTTCAAATTAGTTGTGAATACATTAAAACTGCTTGCTACTCAAAATTTCCCAGCATCTTAAGGAACCGTCGCGAGTCCTGCCATGAGGCTTCATTCCTGAATTGTGTCAAGTGGTGCCACACTGCCTGGCAAATTGGAGGTAGCCAATAAACTGTGACCCAAGTTCCTGGGAGATGCCAGCTCATGGAAGAGCTAAAGGAAACAAAGAGCATCCTGGTAGATGTGCCCACAACTTTGGCTTTGTTTCACTTGTTACAGAATGTAAACTGCTTCTTTCACTGTCTCTGCCACTTTGGCTTCTAGATGTGTATGATGTTAGACCTGGAAGGGCCCTTAGAGACTGTATCAGTCAGGAAAGCCTACATTATGCTGCGCCCCACCCCCCGTGCATTTTCTGACCCAACCTTCTATTGTTCTGCTGCTCACTCCTGATTTATATACTATTTATATACTACTGGTTCTCTTTCTCTGGTTGAACTTCTACCGCTACAACACCTATAGGGCGGATAAAATAAAAAAGATAAATGTTGGAAGGATGTGAAGACATTGGAACCCACATATAAGGCTGTTGGGAATGTAAAAGAATGCAGCTACTTTGAAGAGCACTTAGAAAGATCCTCAGAAAGTTAAACACAAAGTTATCATATGACCTAGCAATTCCATTCCTACATATACACACAAGAGACCTGAAACACGTGTCCACACAAAACTGTGTGCCTGAATATTCACAGAAGTGTTTTGCATGATATCCTGAATGCAGAACCAACCTACGTGTACATCAAGAGATGGGTAAAGAAAATGTCCTACTATGTCGTACACTGACCTACCACTCATGCATTCAAAAGGAATGAACTAAACAGTTAAGGAAAAAAAAAGGAAGGAGGGACAGATACTTGCTTCCACATGGATTGACCTTTCAAATATTATGCCTATTTAAATTCCCCAATCTTCGCCGATGACATGATACGCTACATAGAAAACCCAAAAGCCTCCACCCCAAGATTGCTAGAACTCATACAGCAATTTGGTAGCGTGGCAGGATACAAAATCAATGCCCAGAAATCAGTGGCATTTCTATACACTAACAATGAGACTGAAGAAAGAGAAATTAAGGAGTCAATCCCATTTCCAATTGCACCCAAAAGCATAAGATACCTAGGAATAAACCTAGCCAAAGAGGTAAAGGATCTATACCCTAAAAACTATAGAACACTTCTGAAAGAAATTGAGGAAGACACAAAGAGATGGAAAAATATTCCATGCTCATGGATTGGCAGAATTAATATTGTGAAAATGGCAAAGTTACCCAGGAAATTTACACGTTTAATGCAATCCCTTTCAAAATATCCTGGACTTTCTTCAGAGAGTTAGAACAAATTATTTTAAGATTTGTGTGGAATCAGAGAAGACCCCGAATAGCCAGGGGAATTTTAAAAAGAAAACCGTTGCTGGGGGCATCACAATGCCAGATTTCAGGTTGTACTACAAAGCTGTGGTCGTCAAGACAGTGTGGTACTGGCACAAAAACAGACACACAGATCAATGGAACAGAAGAGAGATCCCAGAAGTGGACCCTGAACTTTATGGTCAACTAATATTCGATAAAGGAGGAAAGACTATCCATTGGAAAGAAGACAGTCTCTTGAATAAAGGGTGCTGGGAAAATTGGACATCCACTTGCAGAAGAATGAAACGAGACCACTCTCTTGCACCATACACAAAGATAAACTCAAAATGGATGAAAGATCTAAATGTGAGACAAGATTCCATCAAAATCCTAGAGGAGAACACAGGCAACACCCTTTTTGAACTCGGCCACAGTAACTTCTTACAAGATACATCCACGAAGGCAAAAGAAAGAAAAGCAAAAATGAACTATTGGGACATCATCAAGATAAGAAGCTTTTGCACAGCAAAGGATACAGTCAACAAAACTAAAAGACAACCTACAGAATGGGAGAAGATATTTGCAAATGACATATCAGATAAAGGGCTAGTTTCCAAGACCTATAAAGAATTTATTAAACTCAACACCAAAGAAACAAACAATAGAATCATGCAATGGGTAAAAGACGTGAACAGAAATCTCACAGAGGAAGACGTAGACGTGGCCAACATGCACATGAGAAAATGCTCTGCATTGCCATCAGGGAAATACATATCAAAACCACAATGAGATACCATTACCTGCATTGCCATCGGGGAAATACAAATCAAAACCACAATGAGATACCATCTCACACCAGTGAGAATGGGGAAAATTAACAAGGCAGGAAACCACAAATGTTGGAGAGGACACGGAGAAAAGGGAACCCTCTTACACTGCTGGTGGGAATGGGAAATGGTGCAGCCACTCTGGAAAACTGTGCAGGTTCCTCAAAGAGTTAAAAATAAACCTGCCCTACGACCCAGGAATTGCACTGTTGGAGATTTACACCAAAGATTCAGATGCAATGAAACGCCGGGACACCTGCACCGCGATATTTATAGCAGCAATGTCCACAATAGCCAAACTGTGGAAGGAGCCTCGGTGTCCATCGAAAGATGAATGGATAACGAAGATGTGGTTTATGTATACAATGGAATATTACTCAGCCATTAGAAATGACAAACACCCACCATTTGCTTCAACGTGGATGGAACTGGAGGGTATTATGCTGAGTGAAGTAAGTCAATCGGAGAAGGAGAAACATTATATGTTCTCATTCATTTGTGGAATATAAACAATAGTGAAAGGGGATATAAGGGAAGCGAGAAGAAATGTGTGAGAAATATCAGAAAGGGAGACAGATTATGAAGACTCCTAACTCTGGGAAACGAACTAGGGTTGGTGGAAGAGGAGGAGGGCGGGGGGTGGGGGTGAATGGGTCACGGGCACTGAGGGGGGCATTGACGGGATGAGCACTGGGTGTTATTCTGTATGTTGGCAAGTTGAACACCAATAAAAAATAAATTTATTATAAAAAATAAAATAAATAAAATAAAATAAAATATAAAGTACCCAAAACAGGCAAATCCACCAATGTGGAAAGCAGATCAGTTACTGCCAGAGGTTTTGGGTAAAAAGGAATGATTTATAATGGCTATGGAAGTCCTTTAAATCATTCCTTAAAAGGAAATGACTCCTTTTGGGGTAATGAAAATATTCTGGAACAGACAGTGGTGATTGTTTTACAATCCTGTGAATATACTAAAATCACTAAATTACATATTTTAAAGGGGTGGATTTAGTTATGGGAATTATTCCTGAATCAAAAATATTTTTAATTAAAAAGAAGGTGGTTCTCCTACTTGGGGGTCTAAGAATGAGATGCAATCTCCTACTCAAAAATTTGAATTTCTGTCATTTGGGAGTGTGTGGATGGGCTGCCTTGTAAGGCAGGAGCAGCAATGCTCTTATACCTACAATTCCTTTTTGATTTGTTTTAAAGATTTTATTTATTTATTCATGGGAGTTACAGAAAGAGGCAGAGACACAGGCAGAGGTAGAAGGAGACTCCCTGCTGAGTGATGAGTACCAATGCGGGACTCGATTCCAAGACCCCGGGATCATGACCTGAGCCAAAGGCACATGCTTCACCATTGAGCCACCCAGGTACCCTACCCACATTTCAACAGTGCTAAGCCACAGCCTCTAAGGCATAGGGGGAATCCAGTCATTGACTAGAAAATTCCCCCATCAAGAGACGACTTGCTGCCCTGCCTCAAATATTGTGATTAGCTGATAGATCCTATTAGCTTCTATGTGTTCTGTCTTTACGATATAGCCAAAGTCAGAATCTTCTAAGGATGGCCCCTGGTCAATGACTAAGCAATGAGTTGTAGCCAGGACCACACACTTCTCAAAGCGAGGACCAGCTAGTGACTGAATAATCCAGGGGTACACATTTGGCATACATATAGTCAGATCATTCAAGAAAAGACAAGTGTCAAATTATTCAAATCAAGAATTAAAGAGTAGACGATATACAAATAAAGAGGATTAGATGGAAATACTATGCATATCTGTTATCTGAGAAAGGAGATGGCATGTATAAATATAGAGTTTCCTAGAAGACACAGAGAACCAACACTGACTCAAGAAGCAAGTCGGAATAGACCTATATAACAAGTAAAAAATTGAATTACTGATCAGACACCTTGCTTTTTTTTCTTTTTTTCTTTTTTTGTATTTTTTTAATTTATTTTTTAATTTTTTTTATTATTATTTATTTATGATAGTCACAGAGAGAAAGAGAGAGAGAGGCAGAGACACAGGCAGAGGGAGAAGCAGGCTCCATGCACCGGGAGCCCGATGTGGGATTCGATCCCGGGTCTCCAGGATCGCGCCCTGGGCCAAAGGCAGGCGCCGAACTGCTGCGCCACCCAGGGATCCCCTTTCCTTTCTTTTTTTTTTTTAAATCAAAACCTTTTCTACAAAAAGAACACTCGGGACCACATGGCTTCACTAGTAAATTATGCTTTTTAAACTTTTCAAATTCCTCTTGGGTATGTTGTGACGAGTAACAGGTAAAGTAGTTGGAATGGTGCCTGGCACAGAGAGACTTCTTGGTTCATATTAACTATAATTATAAAAAGTCTGTTGACTAAATGGCTGAACAAATTAATGGGGTGCCAAGACGGAGGCAAAAGCCATTGTGAGTATCTGTGCTGCTTCTTATTACAAGGGGCAGGGGCATGGCAGTGTGGAGAGGTCTGATCAGAATCCAAAGAACCAGGACATAAAAGGACAGAAGGCTGGGGTGGCAGGCTGAAGGATAGGCAAAGAGTAGTCAGCCCTGGGAAAGGTTCTAAGAACCAGGAGTCAGGGAGGACCAGAAAGCAGCCTTTGGGGGAAGCAAGTTTGGTAACAGGAGTTGAAAAAAGCGTCCTCCCTGAAAACCTAAGAGGATGGGAATATCCCTAGACCCATCTAAGAGATGAGAAAACTAAGGAAACATGAGTTTAGGAAATTGTTGGTTTGTAACCTTTCTGGGAGATTCCTGGGTATAATCTGAAACTGGGTCCCATATATGGAGGGCAGGGAGAGATCAAAGAAAGATGCAGGCCACTCCAGATCGGGAGGTAGCGGGTTTAATAAACAAGGGAACTTATATATGAGGCTTGTCTTGGGTGGCTGCAAGATGAGTCGATCTCTACATCTGCCCTCCAGAATCCTAAGAGTTTATCCAGAAGCCATAACTGGGTTCAGTCACGACTACCATCCAGATGGTCACAACACCACGCTGTATCTCGGGGCTACGTCCTTTGGCAGCTTCTGGGAGCGGGGAAGATAAGCAGAATGCACAGTCCAAAGACAGGGGAGGAGGCGAGGAACCTCCCATGGCTGGGGTCCAGCTCACGAGTGAACTGGAAGTCATGCCCTCGGTGACGTCCTCCAATAGTAATTGGACCAAGACCCCATGAGAATTGGTGGAGAGAGTCATAATGAAATAAAATACACTGGACACAAAGGTGATGAATATTCAAAGCTCATGACATCTTAATTCCTTTGCAATAGTTTCCAATTATCTATTCTCTTCAGGTAATTCACAATATATTATATACGAATGCTGGAAATATTAAATGCAATGGACTGAGGAGCAATGATGCATCAGAAGCTTTGAAAAAAAGCAGAAGATGGAGGAGAAATTAAACATGTACCGGCCAGAGGGAAAAATATCTGATTAGGCAGAAAGTTGCGCGGAAATAGTAGAAGGTTCAAGATATGAACTCAAAAAAAATTTTGTCATGAACGTCCCTCAAGAGGTTGGCAGAGCTTTGAACCAAGGTACAGAGGCAGGATTACTGCCAACAGGTTGGGGCAGCCCCTTCTCTGAGACAGGTAGGAAGGATGAAAGGTGGTTTGGGATGGGATAGGGAAGATTGGAGCTTAGAGCCCATAATCGACTGACTGAAGTTCCAAAGTTCCCTAAGTGGAAACATACATAAATCATACATTTATTTTTTTAAAGATTCTATTTTTTTAAATGAGAGACACGGAGAGAGAGAGAGAGAGAGAGATAGAGAGAGAGAGAGAGAGAGAGAGAGAGAGAAAGAAAGAGACAGAGAGAGAAGCAGGCCCCATGCAAGGAGGCCAATGTGGGACTCGATCCCGGGACTCGGGGTTCATGCGCTGGGCCGAAGGCAGGCTCGAAATTGCTGAGCCACCCAGGGATCCCCAAATCACACATTTAAAGATTAAACAATGATGCTCTAAGAAATTGCATTACTGGGGCGACTGGGTGACTCAGTAGATTGAGCGTCTGCGTATTGATTTTGGCTCAGGTCATGATTCTGGAGTTGTGGGATCAAGCCCTGTGTCAGGCTGCAGTGCTGGGTGTGGAGCCTGCTTGGGATTCTCTCTCTCCCTTTCCCTCTGCCCCTACCGCCACCCATGTTCTCCCATTCTCTCTCTCTCTCTCTCTCTCTCTCTCTCTCTCTCTCTCTCTCTCTCAAATAAATAAATAAATCTTAAAAGGAAAAAGAAAGAGATTTTCTTACTAAATCATAGAGAAGCAACCGAGAACAGCAGTGTTTTACCAGCCCCACCTCTGCAAAAAGTCATTGTAGGGGAAGTGTGACAGTATTTCCAAATTGGACACGGCTACCACAGCCTCGTCTTACAGAGTCAGTGCAGCAGAATCTTGGAGAAGTTCATCATTGCCGGGGGGGAAGTGTTAAGATGAAGGAGAGAAGTCCCAATAGTTCATTTTTGCTTTTGTGTCTTTTGCCTTCGTGGATGTATCTTGCAAGAAGTTACTGTGGCCAAGTTCAAAAAGGGTGTTGCCTGTTTTCTCCTCTAGGGTTTTGATGGAATCTTGTCTCACATTTAGATCTTTCATCCATTTTGAGTTTATCTTTGTGTATGGTGCAAGAGAGTGGTCTAAGTTTCATTCCTCTGCATGTGGACGTCCAATTTTCCCAGTACCATTTATTGAATGGTGGATAGTCTTTCCTCCTTTATCGAATATTAGTTGACCATAAAGTTGAGGGTCCACTTCTGGATTCTCTATTCTGTTCCATTGATCTATGTGTCTGTTTTTGTGCCAGTACCACACTGTCTTGATGACCACAGCTTTGTAGTACAACCTGAAATCTGTCATTGTGATGCCCCCAACAATGGTTTTCTTTCTAAAAATTCCCCTGGCTATTGGGGGTCTTTTCTTATTCCACACAAATCTTAAAAATAATTTGTCTAACTCTTCATCAAGATAAGAAACTTTTGCACAGCAAAGGATATAGTCAACAAAACTAAAAGACAACCTAGAGAATGAGGGAAGATATTTGCAAATGACGTATCAGATAAAGGGCTAGTTTCCAAGATCTATAAAGAAGTTATTAAACTCAACACCAAAGAAACAAACAATCCAATCATGCAATGGGCAAAAGACATGAACAGAAATCTCACAGAGGAAGACGTAGACATGGCCAACACGCACATGAGAAAATGCTCTGCATCACTGGCCATCAGGGAAATACAAATCAAAACCACAATGGTATACCACTTCACACCAGTGAGAATGGGGAAAATTAACAAGGCAGGAAACCAGAAATGTTGGAGAGGACACGGAGAAAAGGGAACCCTCTTACACTGCTGGTGGGAATGGGAAATGGTGCAGCCACTCTGGAAAACTGTGCGGGTTCCTCAAAGAGTTAAAAATAGACCTGCCCTACAACCCAGCAATTGCACTGTTGGGGATTTACCCCAAAGATTCAGATGCAGTGAAACGCCGGGACACCTGCACCCCGATGTTTATAGCAGCAATGTCCACAATAGCCAAACTGTGGAAGGAGCCTCGGTGTCCATCGAAAGATGAATGGATAAAGAAGATGTGGCTTATGTATCCAATGGAATATTACTCAGCCATTAGAAATGACAAATACCCACCATTTGCTTCAACGTGGTTGGAACTGGAGGGTATTATGCTGAGTGAAATAAGTCAATCGGAGAAGGACAAACATTATATGTTCTCATTCATTTGGAGAATATAAATAATAGTTAAAAGGGAATATGAGGGAAGGGAGATGAAATGGGTAGGAAATATCAGAAAGGGAGACAGAACATAAAGGCTCCTAACTCTGGGAAAGGAACTAGGGGTGGTGGAGGGGGAGGAGGGCGGCAGGTGGGAGTGAATGGGTGACGGGCACTGAGGGGGGCACTTGATGGGATGAGCACTGGGTGTTATTCTGTACGTTGGCCAATTGAACACCAATAAAAAATAAATTTATTACTTAAAAAATAATAAAAATAAAAATAAATAAAAAAATTAAAAAAAGAAAAGATGAAGGAGAGACTCTGCACTGCCCCCTATGAGCCACGTTCCTCTTCCTCCATAATTTTGAGCCTTCCCTTTCAGCTTTCTGTAAGTTAAATGTCACCATCGGACTAAGCACTGGCCAAGGAGACACTGGTTTCATGAAAGTGTCTCGGGAAAATGTGCAGCAGCCTTCCTGGAAGAGCCTGTGGCCTGTGCCCTTTAACCTGCTTCTTTAGTTGCTCCTCACTCCTCTTGGCTGGGACGCTTACAAGATGGCTGGAGCTGGAACAGCGCCTTGGACCATGAGGGAACCTTGGGAACCCTGCCGATGTATGGTGGAGGAAGAAGCCCGGCAGCCCAGGTGGCTCAGGCTTTTAGGGCCACCTTCAGGCCAGGTTGTGATCCCGGAGAGCCGGGATCGAATCCCACATCGGGTTTCCTGCATTGAGCCTGCTTCTCCCTCTGCCTGTGTCTCTGCCGCTCCCTCTCCCTTTGCCTCTCTCTCTCTCTCTCTCTCTCTCTCTCTCTCTCTCTCTCTGTGTGTGTGTGTGTGTGTGTGTGTGTGTGTCTCATGAATAGATGGATGAAATCTTAAAGAGAAAACAAAGCAAGAAGCCAGAAGGACTCAGCATTCCAAAGCACTCAGTGGGCGAGTAGAACCAGCAAACCAGCCCTGAGCTATCTACCTGTGGCTTCCACCTGAGAGAGAAATGAACTCTCCTGGTCTGTGATCTGCTGTCGGCGGCCCCAACTAATCACGGCTACACCTCATCTTAGCGGATGCAGAAGATAACTATCCCAGGCCCCTAAGGTCTCCCAGGGGCTTGGCGGGCCAAGAGACTTTCTGTTTCCAGCCTGGACAGAGGAACACTGACCACACTTCGAAAGCCTCACAGTGACTTGAGGGAGTGAAAGGCATGGAGTCAACAGTGAGGCTGTGTCAAATGGGGCGCAAAGGGGGTCCACAAAGGGGCACCACTCTGTAAGCTGCAGGATGGGTGGGTGGGGGGAGGCAGCTATGGCCTGTAGAGCTGGGCAGGACTCTGTCTCTCTGAGCAGACTTCCATGCGTCTTCTAATCAGGATGCCACAAACGTTGTGCAGACCCTGTCGGCGGGCGAGCACGGACGTCCTGAACACATGAGAACGAAGCCAGGTGGCCCCTATGGAGACCAAACCTAAGGTGAAACCCCAGGAGATACAAAGAGGCTACCACTTTATGAGCTTCTCCAGAATCCAATCATATGTTCAAGTCCCCCACAATACACATATATCTAGAGTGCCATAGTTTCAGACTCCAACTAGGCTGCAGTAGCCATGAGTCCTTTATCCCTCGATACTTTACGCTTGTGCTCTGGACACCCCAGACATTTTTGGTTTTCCACCCAGGGTGTGTGTGCGTGTGTGTGTGTGTGTGTGTGTGTGTGTAAAAACCTATTTGGGTACTATGGTCCTTTTTGTGGAGGGAGAGTGGGAGAGACCCAGAGTCCAGTTGTTGAAGGGTGTGAGGATTAGGGTGGTCCTTTTCTTGGATTCTGTGAACTTGGGCTTTGCTGTTCATTCAGGGAAGGCAAGGGCTTTCAAAAGAAGAAAAAGCCTGCCATTCAAAATTGAAATCCCAATCTTTGCAGGTGTTCTTTAGGTTGTGTTAGGCCATACCACACTACACCACATCACAGAAGGTGACCTAGTATACTGTCTTCATTTCCAGTCAATTTGAGAGTATTTGTGATTATAGCAATACCTTCAACATTCATCTAGTATTGTTATGGAAAACAGTCACACTTTCCACCATAGCAGAGTTTCAAATAGGCAATTCTATGGTATTTATTTAAGGAACAGCTTGAGAGAATCATTATTACTTGATTGATCATAATCAATCAAAGTATCAACTCACGATTTCCCAGGATGTATCATCTTTAATCTGAGAACTTGGGCACATTTCTCAATTTCTAGTTAGGCTTTCCAACACTCACTGGAGAGTGTAATCATTATATAAGTTGGTTTTAAGGATGAGTAACATATAGCAGGGTTGTCGGCTGTTGAATCTGAGGGGTGTCTGTTTTTCATCCAGCTATCCTGCCCTCCTTCTGGGTAGAATCTAATTGCCAGCCTCGAGGAGCTGCCCAGTGACTATTCAAATACAGAGTAGAGAAAAAGCACTGAGGCACCAAAAGCTCATATAACATGCCCTGAGTCATAAAGCTAAATAAAGGTGAGGAAACAAAGACTCATCTTGGGGTCCAGCTTACCCTGTAGCTCATGCTCTGGTAGAAAGAAATATTTGCCAGACAGATAAGGAAGGCCAAACTTAGTTACAGGTGATCTCAACCCCCAAAAGCATCAAAAGTCGAATTGTTCATCAGATCAGACACTCAACTAACGGGTACTCTTGACCTTTCAAGAGCTCCATAGACAGGGGCCAGGTAGGCTTATCAGAGTCCAGAGGCTAGAGGGCAGGCATAACTTTGATGAGGCTCCAGGGAGTTCTGGAGCTGAACTGATGCTTAGCCCATCCACAAATTCTATTTCAGCAGCTCCTTCAGAGATAACCATGATAACCCGGCAGAGACATCAGGACACTCACATATAAACAACGTCCAAATCTCAGGGTTTTTCACTGTAGAGGAGGAAGCTATAGTGATCTAGGTGGTGGTGGATTAGAGCCAAAAACATCAGTAAAAACTCTTATGTAGCTTAATGCACATATATATATGATTACATCTAAAATTTGTATACATATGTGAATACACACATGGTAGTGAACACACATGTAATTTCTTCCTCTGTCAGCCAAGGAGTCCTATAAGCAATGACCCCAGGTGCAATGCGCGTACTTAGTGCACAGACGTAGGATTCTCATACTATTCTATGGTAAATGGAACAAGGACTCTATGGAAAAATTGCTTATTCTAGAAATGGGACAGAGAAATATGCAAGATGAGCCTGAAGCACCTTGTAGTGTCTGAAAATAAGTGCTTAAAAAAACCAAAAACATAAAAACAAACCAATGAAAGCATGTCCAGGGGCGTGACGAAGGTATACACAGAGAGAGCTAACAGGAAGAGCGCCCAATGGCCAAACCTGGAACAAGTTAAACAGCACAAATATATACAATTCTGTTGGCTATTAACCCAAAGTGTAATCGAAGTGCCCATGTGTCTATACTGAGAAAAGTATTTGACTTATTAAACACATAAATATAGGAAAATAGGCAGATCTCCAATGGAGAACAATTCTGGTTTACGCAGATACTCTCACTTGAAGATAGTACAGCATAACTCCTTAGCACTGAAGTGTGGGCCACATATTGTGACTTTCTTCCAAAGGGGACAGTATGCAAAGGGGGCTGAGACCAGTAAGTTTACAGTGGAGACACCTACGAGGCATTAACTCGGTCAGGTGATCAAGGTAAACCTCATCAGTGATAAATCAAGCTACTGGTATGTAGTGTTGGTAGGATGTGATGACAGTAGCACTGCACCGCTGTGGCCTTGTTTCCCAAAACACAGAACTCCAGACTAATCATGAGTAAAATATCAGAAACATCGAGACTGAGGGACAGTGTAAAAAATATCTAATCACTCCTCCCCAAAAGAGTCAAGCTCCTCAGAAACAAAGGAACTGCCACAGCCAAGGAAACACTACAAATAACGTAAGGTGGTATGTTGACTGGGATCCTGGAACAGAAAACAGATTCTGGGTAAACACTGCCTAAGTCTGGGTAAAGTATGGCTTCAGTTACTAATAAATGAAGTGTCAAAATTACTCCATCAATTGTAACAAGTGTACCACATTGACAGAAGCGGTCAATAATGGGAAACTGCGTGAGGGGCATATAAAAACTGTACTATCTTTGCAAATTTTTTACAAGTCGAAAACAAAATAGTTTAAAATTAATAGTTTATTGAAGTTTTTAAAATAAAAAGGGCAAAGAGCAACTGAACAAAAGGTAATGGATACGTTTCAGATAAAGAAACAAAGATTCAAAGGAAAAGCAAACACAAGCACACAAACTCAGGCAGTGTGAAACACAACCTTCCTGAATCTTCTTCACTTCCTTCTCCTCCTTTAACTTCCAAGCCTGCATCATACACTAGTCTGCATTCTTCCATCTCATAGACATTTCTGGAGTCCCTTCCCTCTTGGAGCCCTGCAACCCCTGCCTTAGCCCTGCCTCCCAGCTGTCTTCCACGGATTTTAGCAGGAGGCTCTCGATGATGTCAGATGGAGACCTTCAAATACTTATTTGCCCACGAAGGGCCTTAAGACACGTGCAGAGGGGCAACCCCCATGGCGCAGTGGTTTAGCACCGCCTGCAGGCTGGGGTGTGATCCTGGAGACCAGGGATTGAGGCCTGCGCTGGGCTCCCTGCATGGAGCCTGCTACTCCCTCTGCCTGTGTCTCTGCCTCTCTCTCTCTCTCTCTCTCTCTCTCTCTCTCTCTCTCTCTTTCTGTGTGTGTGTGTGTGTGTGTTTCTATGAATATATAAATAATATCTTTAAAAAAAGACACTTGCAGGGGTATCTGCCACAGGGCCTCTCTGGCAAGAGCCAGGCAGGAACTCAACTCCTCGCAAAGGAGACCAGAGTGTAGAGCAAGCCTTTCGCTCTGCCTGGGAAAAACCAGAGGCTTCTCATATCAGGAAGACAAGGACCTAGAGTGAGTCCTCAAGGCTGGGGAGCTCCTGTCTGACTTGCTTTGCCCTGCTTATGACAGCTCAGGACCTGAATGGCATGTGTCACACAGGATGCTGTGGCTAAAGAGATGCACCCTAGAATGACTCCAACAAAGAGGGTAGAGGCCCGGGGGTGTCCTGGCTGCTACAGAACAACAGTCCTTCTCAACTCTGAGTAAGAACACTGTGACCCACCAGTTCCCCACAGCAAGCAACATTAGCAGAGGTGTCCCCGCGTCCAGCCACGACTGCCCCACAGGGCCTGCTCCTGGGACTTGTGCCAAGGCCACCAGCTCTAGGATGGCAGGTGCTCCTTCTCACCCCTCTCATGGGGCGGCCGACCTTCTGCACAGCCTGCCGCCCAGGGACCCGAAGGCCCTATTGCTCGGCTACTTTCAAAATCCTCATGTGAACTCGGGGGCCTGCGGGGTGTGGGGAAGCATCCCGGTGACCACCGCGGTCAACCACTACACTTTGCTCTGATCAAAGTGCCCGTTTCGGGACCCCAGGGTCCCAGGTGGCTGTCAGGATGGCAGAGAGGTCCACACTCCCTCTCTGGCTCAGCCTCAGAAAGCCAACCTCACAGTGGCCTTCATGAGGATACCAGCTTCACAGAGCGGTGGTTGTGACTCAGGAGTTCTCTGACAAGGACCACGGGGAACAGGCAGCTTCCTGTGGGGCAGCTCCTCTTTTGAACACCTCCACTCCGGCCTTGCTCCTTAAAGGTGCAGAATCCGGAGTCTTGCACCTAGGAAAACATTTCTGCCTGACTTAAGTCCCCTAGTAAGAGAAGACACTGGACTGTGCTCTGTGAGCTCACAGTGTGGTAACGAATCCCTTGGCTCCCGAGGCTTCTGTAGAAACAGCCTCATGCAGTTTCCTACGCCCCCAGCTGCGTGCTGGCTATTCTCCAACTGTCAGCTCCAGTCCCTCAACCTTATCCCTCAGTTTCGCTCACTGGGGGAGGGGGGGCGGGGGGATAGGATGCTTGATCCTGCAAGGAGGAATGTGGGGGGAGGCATGCCCTGTCCTCATGGGTGGTCTTGTCTCTGCCCCTCAGCCGCAGACCCCTGTGTATGTCCCAATTGGGCACCTGCAATGGTCCAGAGTGGTGGTACAGTCGAAGGTACCATACAGTGGCCATGGGGCCAAGAGCCCTGGGGGCAAAGGGGCAGGAACGTGCCCTTTTTCTTTGCAACCCAGGATGGCACCAATTACATGCAGTCGTTATGCCCGCTTCATGTCCTCCAATATGTGATAGTTCCTTAGTATTTCCTGTTTGTTTGGAACTGTATTACATTCCTATTGCTGTGGTAACAGATCACCACAACCTTAGTGGTACAACACGAATTCATTAATGGAACAACACAAATGCTGGAAGTCAGAAGTCCCAGGAGAGTCTCACTGGGCTAACATCAAGCCGTCAGCAGGGCTGTGATGCTTTGGGAAGTCTCCAAGGAGAAATGTGTTTTCATGACTTTGCCAGCACCCAGAGTGTGACCACCATCTTTGGCTCATAGACGTTTCCTCCATCTTCAAAGTCAGCAATGGGCAGTTGAGTCTCTCACATGACCGCCTTCTTCCACATTTGGTATAAATACATATACAAATGCCCGTATCACGTGAACACACACGCACACACATGTGTCAACGTCGGTATTACGTACGGGTATGTACGTACGTTTGCATATGTACCAGCACACATAATCTGCACACCTTATACATACGCGTGCACAGGACACACACTCGGTAGAGAGGGACGGTGTGTTTCTCCCGATGACGCAGCAAGGCAGGGGAAAACCCCCTGCAGTGGGCCCCGCACTACCGGACGCCCCTAGACACCCTTGCAGCTGCTCGGCCGCCCCCAGGAACGTAAACCTTTAGCAGGATGTTCCTAAAGTCTGGCTGCTGGCCAAGGGACCCCATGGGAAGGGGCGCTTCCTCGCGGCCCCTGCCCCTTCCCCTGCCCCTTCCCCTTCCCCTGCCCCTGCCCCTGCCCCGGGGCTATGGGCCCTGCAGCTGCACAGCAGAGGCTGCAGGCAGCAGGCAGCTGCACAGGCTGCAGGCAGGCCTGTGTCCTGATGCGGGCCTCCTGGGTGAGGACTGAGAGCCGAGCTGTCCCAGGACGCTGGGGGCCACCGAACCCTGCTGTGCCCCTGCCAGCAGCCCTGGGCCACCCCGGGACCTGCAGAGCCGGTGGGGTGGGGCCCGAGCCGCAGCCACCATCCCTCAGGCGCTCAGGGACGTCGGGGCCTGAGAGGCTCGGGGTCAGGGGCACAGGCTGAGGTCTGCAGAGAGCCGAGGCCCCAGCCCGCCGCCCGAGTGCAGGGAGGGAGGCCCCGCGAGAGGACCCAGGGAGCCTCCCACACGGGTCCTCCTACCACCGCCCCGCGGAGCCCATCTCCAGCGGACGTGCAATCAGCCCTTAGGGACCCTGGCACGGGGTCCGGATGTGACGTGGGCCGACTTCCGCCGCGGAGGTCTGAGAGAGCCGAGGGCCTCGTGTGGGGGGACGCAGTGGGGTCCCCTGGAAGGAGGCCAGGCCCGGGCAGCGGCAGCCAGGCAGCAGGTAGCCCCGGGAGGGGGCTCGGAGGGCGGCGGAGGGGCCCCGGAGGGCGGCGGGGGGTGGGGGGGCCCTTTCGGAACCCCGAGAGACCACTGGGGGAAGGCGGGGCCGCGGCGTGGAGCTGAGGCCTGGATGATGGGGCCTGGGGCAGTGGCCTGAGAAGGGCAGGGACACAGGGTGACGGTGGTGGCGGGAGCCCAGGACAGAGGGGACCCAAGAGCCCATGATAGAGGGGACCCGGAGGAGGGCAGGGCCCACGGTCAGCCCGGGAAGGTCGCGGGGGAGCAGGATGGAGCCCGATGGTGGCAGGTGCGGCAGGCCTGGCACATCCGGGTACCCGAGAGCCTGAGGCCTGGTGTGGCGGGAGCAGACGCTGAGGGGGGCGGAGGGAGGGTCCCGGGGCTATGGGGACTGAGCAATGGACCCTGAGCGGGACAGACGGGAACCTGTCGGAGGGTCACAAGGGCTGTGAGGCCCCCCGGGGGATAGGGACTTGCCCTCCGTGGGAAATGGGTGCTCAGACTTCCACATCCGGGTCTCCCGAGACACTGCAGGCCCCTGGCGTCAGGAGCAGGGCCTAGGACACGTGGGCAAAGGGGAGGGCCCCGGGTGCTGCTGGGAATCCCGGGGAGGATGCGGAAGAGGCCCGGGGGACCCCCACCCCAGCCCAGAGTTATTCCCGGGAAGGTCGTGGTGGGGGGGATGGGAACACGTGGTGAGGCCCCCCTCCCCTCCGCTTCTGGGCTCTGAGAGACCAGGGGGCTGGTGTTCAGAGCAGGGCCTCCCTGAGGGGGCAGAGGGTGGGCCCAGGTCCTGCTGGGTTCCTGCCGAGGATGTCCATGGAGGACGGAGGGACCCCGCACCCCAGTCCACAGTCAGTCCCGGGAGGCAGGCCGAGTGGAGCCCGGCAGAGGTCCAGGTGCCCAGGGAGCCCCGCCAGCAGGGGTGGGTAGAAGGGCCCAGGGAGCCTGTCCCCCGCCCCCCAGCTCAGCCCCCTCTGTGAGCCCTGGGAAGTCCCCGGGCTGGGTTGCGGTCTTGATGGAAAGACGGTCACTCCCTGTCTCCATTGCGGTCCGGGCGGAGGGGAGGGCCTTGGTGTGAGCGGCCCGGCCTCAGGACGGCTGCCCGAGGGGCCCGGGGTCTCCTAGGGCTAGAGGGAGGACACCCGAGGGACTGAGACCCCCGAGGGAGTGGGTCCCCAGGGAGCCCCCAGCACCACCGCCCTGCCCCTGCTTCAGCCTCGGGAGGCTGCCGAGGGGGGGGCGTGGACAAGTCCTGAACTGCATGGCCCTTGGTGCGATGGGGCCTCCCACACTGTGGCCATTGGGCTGGAGCACTGCCTCCAGGGTGTGGGCGGTGGTGGGGTCAGGTGGGGTGAGGGGCAATGGCCCACGTGTGGCTGGCGGCTAAGGCCAGTACCACAGGGGCACTGAAGCCCTAGGGACACAGACTAGACTGGGTCCTGGGAGCCCCCCGGGCCCGATGATCACCTTGGGCTGCCCTGGCTTGCCAGCCAAGTCTCCTAGAGCCTGGGGGCTTGGCGGAAGGAGCTGGGTAGGTGCCCGCCCACAGCCAACCTGGGGCCTAAAGGGATTGAAGGTAAGGACCACAGGGAGGAGTGACGGACCCTGGGCCCCAGCACATGCAGTCCAGGGAGGGACCCTGGGCCCCAGCACATGCAGTCCAGGGAGGAAGAAGGTCCCCATGCAAGATGAGCCCATGCTTCCATCCTGACGTCCACGTCTGGGTGTTAGAGCCTGAGGGCTTATGCTTCAGTGGAGCAGGGCCTCGGGGGTGGTTGGGGTGAGGGTGTGTTTGGAGGGCACTCGGCCTGTGGGGAGTCAGGGTGAGGACCCTGGGGACGCCTGGCTGGCCCCACCCGGCCCGTGACCAAAGAAGACAGTGCAGTGGAGGGAGGCCGTGCCCTGTGGGCAGCCCACCGAGGATGGGAGAGCGCTGGCCCTCAGTGGCATGCTCACTTGTCCCTGGGGCGGGTGGGCGGCAGGAAGGTGGGCTGACCTGGGGTTGGTATGGTCTTGATGTGAGGGTCACGTGTCCTCTATGGGAGGATGGGGGACCGGAGGAAGAGCAGGTCCTGGCAGGATAATGCTGAGGACCCTCCCGGGAGCCTGAAGGCATCTGCGCCCCAGGACAGAGGGGCCAGTCTCCAAGCCAGCCCTTCCTGATATTGCTGAGGGATTGGGGGGGGAGGGGCTTTGCGGCTGTGACCTGCCTGGCAGGGGACACAGGACAGGATGGGGACATAGGACATAACAGGGTACCTCTCCCTGCTCCTCTCCCAGTTCTCAGGGTGTTGAGGACCCCACTGGGAGAGGTCCCAGTCAGAGTGTGGGAGGAAGCCCACCTGGGTGATAGATGCCTGGGAGTCCCAGGGCCTGCCAAGAGTCTTCTGAGGAACCCCGCCCACCCCGCATAGAAGGGGTGTATGGCCCCAAAGACAGCCATCAGGCCCAGGAGGTCATGGCCCCAAATATGGGTGCCCTTCCCTGGCAGCCCTGGGAAGGGAACCCGTGGTGCAGCCTGTCCCGCAGAGCCCCTCCTCCTCTCCAGATCCCTGGGCTCAGGGAGGGGCAGGCCTGGGCCTGAGGGTCTGGATTCAGGTCAGCAGAGGAGGCAGGTGCCCTGCCATGGCCCTGGTCCAGGCCCTGGCGGGGATCGAGGTGAGAAATGAGGGGATGCCTCCCACAGCAGGATCCCTAGGGACCATGTGTGGGCCATGGGGAGAGGCGGGATGGGTGGCCCAACTGATTTCTCTGGACTTTGGCTGGTGGGGGGTCGTGGCAGGGGCCCTTGCAAGGAAGGTGCAAAGAGGGTGGCCTCAGGGCTAGCCGGAGGGTCTTCCCAGGCCTTGTGTGGGGTCCAGGTGAAGACACAGAGGCACCCCATCCCAGCCCAGATGGAAGCCAGAGCTGGCCCTGGACTTTGGCAAGTGTGGCCTGGGCTGGGGCCCTGGCTTCCTCCTGCAGAGTGTCGAGGCCCTGTTTTCTTGCAGGGATGTTTGGCCTGAGAAGGACAGGGCCGGGGCAGACCCTTGAGAGGCCCAGAGGGGGACTGTCCCACCTGGACTGCCGGGGACCTCCCAGACTGTAAGCCAGCCCTCCTGTCCACACTGGGCCCCAGGGCTGGGCTGGCAGTCTGCACCCTGAGGACCCTCCTCCTTCCCTCGTGCAGGGACTTCAAGAACTGGCAGCGGAGGCCTTGGTCTGACGCGGGGGCCCCTCAGGACACAGAGCTGAGGAGGCACGGGCCAGAGCCACTTGTCCAGGTGAGGGGCACGCTCTCTCTGAGCCTGGTGTCAGGAGTTCTCCCAGCCCAACACGGGAGCCCTCTGCAGGGGAGCCCGGCACGGTCCCCTGTCAGCCCTGGCACCTCAGAGTATCTTGGCTGGGCTGCCCCCTGACAAGCTCTCCCAACTCTGTCTTCAGGTTCAGCCCAAATCTGACACCATGCCCCTGAGGAATAGCAGCGAGCTTTGGAAGCAGGGAGAAGACCTAGAGGAGGCCCAGGGCCTGGTGGATGCCCAGCTGTCTGGGGCTGAGGAGGAGGAGGAAGGGGAGGAGGAGGCTCCACCTCCCCCCTCTCCCCCATCTCCACCAGACCCCCTATCTCATCTCTTTCTGTCCTCCTCCTCCTCCTCCTCCTCCTCCTTCTCCTCCTCCTCCTCCTCTTCCCCTTCCTTGTCCTTCTCTGGCATGGTCTGTGGCCCCCCAGAGGAGGGGTCTGCTGCTGCCGGGGCCTTGAGTGCTCCCCAGAGCTCTCAGAGTGCCGACCCCTCCCCCAGTGGTGGGGCAGCTGGTGGCCTTGGCCAGCCCGAGCCTCCTGGCCCCAGCGGCCCAGGGGAGGCGGGAGATGAGGAGCCCTTGGTGGAGGGCAGTTTCCGCATGAAGACGGCTGCCCTGGTGGTATTCCTGCTCCTCAAGTATCGCACCAAGGAGTCCTTCAGCAAGGCAGAGATGCTGGAGGTCTTCTCCCCAGAACACCAGGACGACTTCCCCGCCATCTTGAGCCAAGCGTCCATCTGCTTGCGGCTGGTCTTTGGCCTGGATGTGATTGAAGTGGATCCCAGCGAGCACTCCTACGTCCTCAACCCCATCCTGGGCCTCACCTGGGATGGGATGCTGAGCGATCAGTGGGGTATCCCCAAGACCAGCCTCCTGGGGCTGATCCTGGGGTTTATCCTACTGCAGGATGGATGTGTCCTTGAGGAGGAGGTGTGGGAGGCTCTGGGGGTCACAGTGGTGTACGATGGCCAAGAGAACACCATCTATGGGGAGCCCGTGGATCGCCTCACCAATGTCTGGGTGCAGGAAGGCTACCTGGAGCGCCGGCAGGTGGCGGGCAGTGACCCTGCCCGCAATGAGTTCCTCTGGGGGCCCAGAGCCTACGAGGAAACCAGCAAGGTGCAGGTCATGGACTTTCTGCTCCAGATCGGTAGCAAGAACCTGGGGTTCTCCCTGGTCCTGTGAGGAAAGATTCTGAGATAAGGAAAAGGGGCCACAGCCCCAGGGGCAGCCAGTCCCTTTTCAAGCTTTTGTGGTTCCGGCATGAAGGGAGGCCTTAGGGTGCTTCCTCCCGGTGTTGTCTCGTTGGATTTGTAAAGAGAAAGTCCTGGGCATTCTCAGGAGTTAAGGGCCAGGGCATTTGGGGGGAAAGCAGGGCCAAGAGCTTCTCTGGGGCCTGGGCTCTACGATGACCCCGACACCCAGAGCTTGGTTTCCTTGAGGAAGCTCTCCCTGTTTGTTCCTTGGGATAGAAGGTTCCGCAGCCCCATGTGTGAGTGACACGCACCCCTTCGCGTTCGTACTTCCCCAGTTCAATATATTTTTAAAGATTTATTTATTTATTTATTTATTTATTTATTTATTTATTTATGAGAATACACAGAGTGCAGAGAGAGGGAGAGAGGCAGAGACACAGGCAGAGGGAGAAGCAGAGAGCCTGACATAGGGCTTGATCCCGGGTCTCCAGGATCATGCCCAGGGCTGAAGTTGGCGCTAAACCACTGTGCTACCCTGACAGCCCCCCAGTTCAAGAGTTAAGAGTTTTGTCTGCCCTGGCTACAAGTTGGGAGACCTTCCCTCCTTGTTTGGGTTCTGGATGAAATCACAGGGAAATGGCGTTGGAATCTGTTGGAAAGGGCAAGAGTGCAGCAGGCAAGTGCTGGAGTGTGGAAATAGGAAAATAAACCTTGTTCACTTTTGCTTCTTACCCTTGCCGTGTGCCTATTTTCCAAAGTAACGTGATGTGCGCTCGTGCATTCACTTGGTTTTGCCGGAACGGGAGAGAAGGGTCCTGACTGAGGCCAGAGAGCCCTGCTGGCGGCTCCCTCACAGCCACACAGCGGCTGAGCTCTGCTCCCTGCAAGGCCCTGTGTGTGAGCACGGGGGACACGGGGACCCGTGGTCACACCGCCTTCGGGGACTGTCTAGTGGCCACTATCCCACAGGAAGGCGGGGAGGGGTGCCCTGAGACCTGCACCAGCCCACCAGCCCAGAGCTTTTCCTGAAATTGTGGGAGCTCTGTGTTGCCCCCAGTGGGGCAAGAAGCCTGCCCCAGCGTCACGGCCATTGAATCCTGTGTGGTCTGGGAGGGTCGTGTGCAGACAGCTCATTCTGCTCAGTTTCTCTTCGGTTCCCCTTGCTCTCCCATCCTGGGATATGTCACGGGAACAGGAAATTCTTAGGGCAGGGGGTGTGGTGGTGGACGTCACAATAAGGCTGGACCTTCTCCCAACCACTAACGGTCCTCATTTGCCAGTGGTCCCGTGTGCCGGTCTCTCCTGAAATGGGACAATAGCAGAGCCAGGCAGATGCCAGTGCATCAGGGGAAAGAGCACATTGTCAACCCGTGGAGATTTTCGAGGTTCTTGCCATGCGAATTGCAGCAAGGTGCTAGGAGTGAGGAGGGATCCCTCCCCCTGAACCACCACAGCCAGGTGAGTGTGCAAAGTAGTGACAATCAGATGTGATCCTGCCTTGGAAGCACCTGCCCCACAGCTGGTGGGTGCTTGGGGGAGTTCTGCAGAGGAGCCTCTGTGCCCCGCAGAGAGGGCCGGTGGGCAGTCCTTCCTGCCACCTGACCCTTGGGTCCCGGAGACACGGCCATCAATCCCCTCAGGCCCCGCACAACGTTCCTTCGGGAGGCCGGCAGCCCACTGCCCAGTGGCCGGGCTGGGATTTGGGGTGTCCTGCTCCTGGGGCCAGCCGGCAGCCCCCATAGCCCCTGCTGCCCGCCCTGCCCTGTCTCTCCTGACCGTTGGCCTCAGCCTGCAGACCTTCGGGCTTGGTCCTGTCTCCCCACTTCCAATCGCTCCCTCCCCAGTGCTGCTGATCACGGGTGCTCATCTTGCTGTGGGTGTCTCCAGATGGGGATGCCCTCTCTGCCTACCTGTGCTCCCAGGGGTGCTGACCAGGCTGCCGTTGCGGGGCATGTCCTAAGGGCCGGTAAACGACTCTCCTATCTGGTGACCCTGGCGACTGTGCCAGGTGGGTATTGTCAGAGAACTCCTGGGTCATAGCCATCGTTCTGTGAAGCCGGTGTCCTCGTGATGGCCACTGCCAGGTTGGCTCTCTGAGGCTGAGGCAGAGATGGGGTGTGTACCTATCAGCCATCCCCAGAGCCGCCGGGACCCTAGGGTCCTGAAATGGGCACTTTGAGCAGAGGATAGTGTAGTGGGTGACAGTGGTGGTAACCGGGATGTTCCCCCACACCCTCACAGGCCCCCTGGCTCACATGAGGATTTTGCAAACAGCTGGGCAGGAAGGCCTTTGGGGACCCTGGAGGCAGGCAGTGCAGAAAGTCGGTTGCCCCACGGTGGGGGGGAGGAGCACCCGCCATCCTGAGGCTGGTGGCCTTGACACAAGTCCCAGGAGCAGGCCCTGTGGGACAGTTGTGGCTGGATGCGGGGACCCTGCATGGTGTCCTGGGAGGGAAGTGACTGCCGGGGCCCGGGGTTTGATCCAGGCCACCATGGACTGCTCGCACAGAGCACTCAGGACGCCCGAGAACCAGCATTTGGGTCCTCGGAGAGGCATCTCCGGGGTGCCAGGTCCTATCCCGCAATGTTTGTATTCACACACAGAGGCCAGGTGTCTGGCAGTTGTCAGCAGGCCATGGCCGATTATGCACAACGTTCCCTGTCCCCAGCAGGAAGTCCTGACGTTATGTAAATGCCCTGAGCTGCTGCCCTGACAGGCTGGCACAAGGCACCTCGGCCATGGTCCTGCTCCTCAGGAGACCTCGTTGCTGAGCCATGGCCAAGCCTGCTCTGAATGCACCATTTGGCTGGTCTCTGACCTGCTATCTGGCCTCCACCTGCCTGCCCTGTGTGACAAATACCGCTGGCACCTGCCCTGGGGCCATTCCTGGGCCCGACTTGGGCCTCCCTGCCTGTCTTCAGGCCTGGAGCTGGCCAAGCCAAGCTGGCCCCGCCCCCAGAGAGAGGGGGTGTGCCAAGGGTTCCCGGGTCCGGCCCCCTGTGGGGATGCAGTGTGGGTCCTGAGACCCCCTGGGTGGGGTATTGACCTGCTGGCCTGCTGGGTGGCTGACATGCAGCCTGCCCAGGGCAATGAGCCTGCGGGATGATGTGGGGCACCAGTCAGCTGGGCAACAAGGGGCCAGACTGGGCCAGGGTCAAGCCTGAACCCCAGGGAGGCCCTCGAGGAGCCACAGCTCCTCCAGCTCCATGCGTGTGCGATCCTCTCTCTCCTCACACGCTCGGTCCTGCCTCCACATGGCCCCGGGGCCTGGCATCCAAGTAGAAACGATGGTGACCCTGAGGCGCTGCTAAGAGGCCGCGTGGGCGGGGGTCCATGTCAAGCTGTGGGTGGCATCGGTGCCCGGCACTCCCACGGTCCCCCAATCATGGGACGTGGAGCGTTGGCACGATGTCCCTGAGGCCCAAGCCACCAGGCTTCGCCCTTGGAGCGTGCTCAGCTGGACTGGGCGTTGTACTGCTCCCCCTGACCCCGATGGACGCGCCGCGAGTCTGACCCTGTGCACGGACACACGGGTCACACGGTCGCAAGGGTGACACGGGCATAGTCTCCCTGCAAGGTCAAGCATTGCTGTGCGTTAGGCAGGGTGAGGCCCGGAAGGACAAGGCCCAGTCCACATCGGCGTCCATAGACCCCGCAGTCGTTAGTGTTTGTCTTGTGCCTGCTTTCCCCAGGTGTGGAGATTGGGAACCAGGCAATGCTTGTCTTCTGATCCCCGGGCCTGGGGCGGGGGGAAGTCCTGCTCTCCCGCTGAGGATGTGTTACCCAGGCCTGTTCCCCTCCCAGGTCACAAGTGAGCAACGTCTGCCCTGCCCAGGAATGCGGTCAGGGGGCGCTACTGGCCTGTGTGCGGAGGGGCAAGGGGTCTGAGCGCTTGAGCTCCAAGGGGCCGGACAGGAGCCCCATTCAGGGCAGAAGCAGAGGCCGCGGTCACCAGGTGCACAGCCTGTCCCACAGGCGCCCAGTGCCGACATACCCCAGGGTCTCCTGTCCCGGTGCCTCCTGCCCCCTGGTGCTCCTCACAGGCACTTACAGCAGGAGGTGCGGGGGCCCTGCATGGGACGAGTGGTCAGCATGGGAAATGCAAGACCGCTCTGGGGAGGAGGAGGCTCCTCTGCCCAGAAGCTGGGGGAGCACAGTGGGCCCGGCCCTCTGGGGACCCAGTGGCGAGGTTCATCCCGGGCACTTGGCCCCTGCCCATTTCTGAGGACCTGCGCCGGCCCGAAGGCTGTGGCCCGGGGCGCATCCTTGCCCCTGTCACCACGCCACTGGCCGTGCTGGAGCTGGAGGTGTTGAAGGGACGCCGGCGGGGCCTCTCCAACGCTTACCTGCCGGTCCACGGCGCCTGCTTCCCGCAGAGGCCAGGTCTTGGGTCCTAAAAACTTGGCTCCTACCCTACCCTTCTTCTATCCCCCCTGCCAAGAAAAGCCCCACCTTCTGAAGAAGCAAAGAACACTTCCTCCCTCCTTCCCCATCTCCTGTGTGGAGACCATTGCTGGGTGTGACTCATACTAATACACTTGTATTTGCATGGAGCGAACCTGCTTTAGTCTCAGGTCTGACGGTGGAGGGAAGCAGAAGCAACGAGGGGAGACTTGCATGTACACAGGAGGTGCAGAAGACCCAGAAAGGGGAGCGGAATGTATACCCTGGTCACACAGGAACTTTTACGCAGGTGCTAGAAGCTTCTGTCAGAGTGGCCGCAAGGCCCTTTAACAGGCACGGGCCCATGTAACTCCCTGTAGACTGCCACAAACCAAAGCTTTGTTTGAAATCTCCAATTTCTTGGGGCGGTCGGAGGGGCGTGCGTCGGGAAAGCTGTAGCTCCCTGCTCTGAGCCTGCTCCGTTCCCGTCAGCTCTGAACTGCAGGACCCTGGGCCCTACGGGGCTGGACCCCCTCCAGCTCTGGGGAGAGTTTATTTGCTGGGTGATGTTGCTGGGCGGGCACTTCCTTTCTCACCTGCTAGTGTGGTGTAACACACATGCTGACCTTTTTCCCTCCTCTCTTCACTCCGGGAAAATACAATAAAAGCCTATTGGTACTGGAAAAAAAAAAGGAACCTCAGGAAGTTAGCAAAGAACAGAGGAATGGGACGCCAGGGAGGCTCAGGGGTTAGGCGCCTGCTTTCGGCTCGGGGCGTGATCCCGGGGTCCTGGGATCCAGTACCACATCGGGCTCCATGCAGGCAGCCTGCTTCCCCCTCTGCTGTGTCTCTGCCTCTCTCTGTGTTTGTCTCTGATGAAAAAGTAAATTTTTGAAAAAAGAAATAACAGAGCAACCCTCGTATCCGTGACACCTGCCATGCACAGTTTGTAGGGGCCTGTCAGGGACTCAGGAACCCCAGCAGTGTCCTCCTGTGTTTTGAGGGCCCCCGGAATGTGTCTGAAATGGCAGTCCTCAGAGTGACATGGATTCTGTCGCCGTGGTGACCTGGAACAACCATATTGTAACCAGAACTGTCATCATGCTTAGCTGGTGAGCTGTTCCGTTGGATTTCATCCTTGGGAAGGGGGGGCTGTCCTCCTCCCGGAGGCTCCTGTGCAAACTGAGGCCTCAGGAGCTTCGTGGTATCTAGTGGAAGCAGGAGGCGATCCATCGGGTGCGGGTGGGACGGGCCACACTGCAGGCCAGGGTCAGCACCCAGGGCCAGGGAGCCACGGGGGCAGGGTCCTCCTTTGCGTGTGTGTGGGTGCGCTGTGCTGGGCCACGCGGGCTGTTGAGCGGCGCCCCTGGTCTCTGTGCTCCGGTGGCATAGCACCCCTCCTCCTCCGGCCCGCTCCCCAGTTGGGACACCTAGTGTCTCTAGACCCCGCCCCGTATCTCCAGGAGGGAGACCTTCCCTGTGTGGATGGCTGTCTTAGGTGGACCACTGCTTTTGGGTACCGATCTGGGGATTTCGAAGGCCTTGGTGGGGACCGAGGTCTCAGCTCTTGCTGCCCCTCTAAGGGTCCCGGTGTCGGGTGCTGCTTCGTCTGCCCTTGCGGAACCACGTGACAACCCATGCCTACCTCTGGGGTGACAGCCCGGGCACCCAGTCAGTCCCTATGGCGCTGGTGTTGCACACGGTGACTCTCGTGATGAGCGGGCACCCCCATCGTCCCCCAGCCCTGAAGGGACCCTGGGACGAACGTGGCGGGCCTGTGTCCACAGAGCATGCACTCCAGGACAGGCGATGCCCGCGCTTCCCTCACTTGGGCTTGGCCATTCAGTGGCCGAAAGGCTCCGATTCCTTCACCTTCCCCCCGTCACCCTTTGGCGCCTTCACCCAAGAAGGCACAGAGAAAAGGGCAGCCTGGGGCTGCTGTGGGTGGGAGGGGGTCCATCTCCATCCTACGGCCATGCCCCCATGGAAAAGCAGGTGATCCTCCCGATGCTTGTCCCCGCTGGGCCTTTCCCTGTGGCCTGATATGTCAGCCAGGTTCCCCCTGCTGACGTTTATAGGAAAGTGGTTTTCCCAGTTGGATGTTATCTGGCTCGGGGAGCATGTGGAAGACCCAGATCCAGAGGCCAACCCAATGTACCACCTATGAGCTGAGGACTCCCCGGGGTAAGGAATCTTAGGAAAGATGAGGACGTGGGTGTGAGCGTCAGTTCCGAAGGGAGCGGGCTGGGCCGGAGTGATTCACCATGGCCAGAGCAGTGCTACACTCGGGGGAACGAGGGTTCAGTGACCACGTCGGACCGTGCGCATGTCCTACGGGCTCTTGCCCCTTCTTGGGGGGACACCCTACCTGCCGTGCAATGGAAAAGAGGAGAGGGCTGTCTTGTGGTTCTGGCGGGAGGCACCCCTCACTATCCCCTTCTGCCTGATGTCGGAGGCCTCCTGGGGTCCAGGACACTTAATTGCTCCGGGGAGTTTGTGGACGCTCATTTCCTAGGCTCCTTCAGACAATCGCCTTTTAAAGAGGTTCATCGCTAAGACAGTGCGTTGTATAGAAGAGGGACACCCCGGCAACCGGGGCTTTGTCCTTCCAGGGTTGGCCCAGGACACCCTCGAAACATTTCATTCAAGAGAGAGAGAGAGTCCCAGGTCCAGTTCTTGCAGCAAAAGCCAGGCGTAGATGCTGCCGTCCGGGCACCCACGAGCACCCCTGCACAGCAACGTTGGAGGGCCCTGGGGGCGCCTGTCCCCATCCGTACCTGGACGCTGCATACTGAGGGGCCGCCTTTGAGCCCTCTGGCCTGGGGAGAACTGACCTCCTGGTGTGGGGAACGCGAAGGCCCCGTGGGACCCAGGCCCCCACCGGAGAGGGAAATGGGCCTGCTGGGCAGGAGCACAAGGCCCCGGTTACCCCTGGGTCCCCGATGCTCAGTTCTCGTGCATGCCCAGTGCCTCCACGGGCCTCTGTAGGAGCAGAGGCGGGACCCCGGGCACCTAAATGCACACAGGGCTCCTGCACACGGCAGCGGCAGGCCGTGCTCCATCTTCACCCAGGGCAGCAGACGGAGCTGAGGCCTCCCAGCTGCTCGAGAAGAAACGTCCCAGAGGCCGGGAGCACCTGGCTTCAGCAGACAATGGCCTGGTCACCGTCCGGTTTATTGCCCCGCCCGAGGTGCGAGCCCTCTAGCTGCGGTAGGGAGCGCTGTAGGGGCAGTCTGGACGTCCAGCCATAGGTGCCAGGTATCCCAGGAAACAGTGGCAGACCGGGCAGTAGGGGAACGGGGCCAGGGAGGAGGAATGGAGGGCATGGGGTCGACGGGCCCTGCAGCCTTGACAGGCACCCACGGGTGGCACAGAGGCATCATCCCGGGGAACACAAGGGAGGAACGTGCAGCAGCACAGGGCGTACGGCAGCCAGGTCCACGGGCGGCGGTGGATGAGGGTACATATGCAGGGGCCGCAGGGCGAGGCACAGCACCGGCAAGGGCGGGGCACCGCCACGGGTACGGCCACGTCAGCCACGAGAGCCACGGGCGCACCAGTGTCCTAGGGCTGGTACTCGGCACCGCGATGGGTCAGGGGGGTGCTCAGCTGCCTCCCTGAGGATGGCGGGAGGGGCGGACTCGCTCTTGACCGGGGCGGGAGGGGCAGACTTGCTCCTGTCCGGGGCAGCGGGACGGCGATGCTCCTGGCCGCCTGCCAGCTCCTGTTGCTGCTCCTGCTGGTGCTCCGCAGGGACAGGAGCTCCTCTGGTGGCCCGCTGGCTGGATCTCCTCCGCTGGGCTTCCCAGCCCTTCAGCCTTGTCCTCCTCCTGCCTTTGGGCCGCCTTCACGCCCACTCTCCTCTTCTTCAGCAGGTGGGGGCAGTCCTTCCTGAAGAGAGGGCTGCTGTAGAACTGTAACTGAGGTTCCAAATGGAAAGGGGGACAGAAACTCCAGGTCACGACAGGGCCCGGGGCACCGGCAAGGCCGCTCTGGGTGCCTCCGGGCTCTGAGCCAGGGGTCCCAGGGCCTCCCTCTCCAGAGGTCGCAGCCCCAAAGGGAAGGTGTGCCCCTGCTCTGCCTAGGCCTCATTCGCTGACTTGAAAGCCCCAGTGCCCTTGGCGGAGGACAAGAGCCACCTGCGCTGGGGATGCGGACAAGCCCACGGGGGAGAGGGGTCACGGCTTCCTGAAGGAGCTTCGGGGCCATCCGACTATCCCTGGCTGGGTGTCCCTGGCTCTCGGCCTCCGGGGCCCATCGTTCCACCCTCGGCTGGCTGCCCACGGTGCTCGGGGATGGCACTGCCCTGGCCAGAGGACCCGGCCCCCACAGAGCTCTGACTCGGAGCTACAGGACTGGGGTGGGCATGCACAGCCCCCGAGGACCTTGCGTGGTGGACCCCCGCAGGAGGGCAGGAGGCCGGGGCTGCTGGGAGTGAGGGGTGGAAGGGCCGGGTGGCACTTGGGGTGGCCCTCCACCCCCAGGGGATGCAAAGCCATGGGAACAGCCAGTTGAGCCGGTGCCCCTCGTCTCACAGGGACACCAAACCGAATGAGAAACAAAGAAATGGGAAAGGTGGGGCAAGGGGGGACAGTGTCTCCTGGGGAGAACCCTGGGGGCCTCCTTCCTTGCCCACCCTCCTTCCCCCGCATCCGCTCCAGGTCACATGTGTCTCTCATGGGGTATCTGAACACAGTGCCCTACCTGCTCGGCACTGTCCTGGGCCCTCATCCAGGGCTCAGTCCCCGGCACCACCTCTCGGTCCCTGAGGGACAAGGGGCCCTGATTCCCTGGTGGTGGTCCCGGGGTGTCCAGCCCCCCCGGCCCCAGCCCCAGTGCCCCAGTTCTCGTGGCTCTGCTCGGCAGGGCCCGAGGGGCGCCGTTACCTTGCTAAGGACACGGACCTCCCCTGGTCCCACTCCCCCAGTGAAGCAGTTGGTGAGGCAGACGGATGTGTGCACATCCTGACACAGTTTGCTGAATCCATAGAGGTTCAGCTGCCGGATGAAGCTCTTCGTGCAGTCGGTCTCAAACACCTTGTCGGGCCCGTCCCGCTCCAGAATCTCCTTCTGAAACAGCTCCTCGTTGAGGCCGATGCTCGTCCCGTCCTTCTCCCACCAGATGGACGTGAACCGGCTGCTGTTGACGAGCCTCCACAGCTTCTTGGGAAAGGGCAGACAGAGCAGGTTGCCGCCTGCCACCGACAGCACGTCCTCCACGGTGCGGGGCCTCTTGAGCAGAGGCTCTTGGGCCAAGGCTTGGAACGTGTTCTCCCCCAGGAGCAGCCTGAAGCTGGGGTCCTCGGCAGCCAGGGGCCCGGTCGGGGCGACTCTGCTGCAAGAGCACTGCTCTGCGAGCCGGCGGCGGGAACCACGGCTTCTGGCAGAGGTGGCTCCCTGTGCTGGCCCGGCCCTGGGCCCGTCGGATGGCCATCCTCCTCGCGAGCCATCCTGAGCAGTGGCCCGTCCTTCCTCTCTGTACACAGGACAGTGTGGAATGGCCAGCAGTCCCCGCTGACGGCAGGGCTGCCTGGGACAGCACAAAAGGGCTCAGTACACTTGGGGGTGACATCACCAACAGCCAGCCAGTGACATGATAAAGGGCCGGCCGCACGGGCCACCTGGCTGCTCGCCACCCTTTGGGGCCCACAGGGTCGCCCACCGCTTTACAGAACGCGCCTGACGATCGAGCCGAATACTCGCGGGCCCTCTGCCCCCGATCCGGGGACGCGGCTGCCCCGCACCCACACATGCACATGCTGACTGAGTGGCTCACAGCTCATTCCTTGGGCCTCTGGGCCCCTGGGCCTTCTGCGCCTCATCAAGTTTCAGGCTTTCCAGCAAGGAGCACACGCCCCGCTGGTTGACCAGGGTCAAGGCCGAGGCCACGTGCTCCTCTTAGCAGGGTCCTAGCTAGGGCAGCGAGGTCCTCCACGGGGACCCTTCCGCACCACCCACTGTGGGTCCCCGGAAGGCACATGGCTGACTGCTCCTCAGGTGCGTGGCCTGGCCGGGTGCCCCGCCTACACCCTGCAGACTGAGGAGGAGGATGCAGAGGCCGCCTTCTCCGTGAATCACTCGGCCTGCACAGGTCCTCCCTCCGCACCCCGCCACTGACTCCCAGGAAGGTCCTGGGCTCTCCGTGACGGGGGGGGGGCACTGGCCTCACACCGGGCTTACATCACTTGACTAACATAGCAGGGACACCAGTCCTGACCAGTGCCCAGGGTATGAGCTCCGAGATCTTTCTTCGGGCTGTGCAGCTGGGAGGATCAGTAAGAGGTGGCCAGGCAGAGAAGCCTCTCTAGCACATTCTCCCCCTCTTGCACGGCCAACTCCTCCCCAACTCGATTCTGGCTTGGCACTGGATGACCTCCGGAGATTTCTGTGTCTCCAGACTTGAGAGCATTTTGCCTAAAGCAAGTCCTAAATAGTCTGTGGCCACTGACTTCTAGTAAGGCACATTCCGTCACCAGCGGGTGAAAACCCTGGGCTGAAATGCCACCTGAGTTGGTGCAGAGCCAGCCAGGGGGAGCTAGCCAGAAATCACAGGGCATTTTATAACAACGTAAGCGGTCCTCAGCCCCTGGTGTCACCGGGCGATGCCTCGGGACCACCAAAGTGCCCATTTCAGGGTAGACTGTCTCAGGACTCGAGAATCCTCTCAGCAGGCTCCTCAGCTGTAACAAACGGGTCTGTGGCCCCCAGCCAGAGGTCGAGTCTCCAGGGTGTCCGTGTTTCACTCTAAACTCTGTCCGTTCAGGCTGTACCTGAGGATTCATTAGAGATGTTTGGCCTCCTGTGGCTGCCCGAGGCCATGTGCACGCTGGCTGGGAGTTCCTGTGTCCTGGACCACATCTAAAGTACGATAGACACGGTAGCATGTAAATGGAAGAATCGGTTGATTGAACAGCTGCAGGGAGCAAAAAGAGTGGACTGCCCCACCTTTGTCACACACCAAGCAGGGAAGGCTTTGCCACTCCAGATGATCCTCCTCTCTCCCGGAGACAGCAGGCTGCCGGGACCCAGGGACCGGTGGTACTGGGGTGCTGGGCGTCAGTGGGGCCAGGCCGAGACACATCTGCCGCCCCCCGCATTAAACCCTCCCTCCTCTCCTGGGTGAGTCCGTCGGTGCCCCTGTCCCTCCTGTAACAAACGGCAGCTTGTTCTCAGGCAGGAGACTCTCAGCCTGGAGGATCTGCGTCCCTCTGTGCTCACTCGCGGCTCTCCCAGCAGCTTTCGGAGCCTGAGGTTTCTTTGGTGGATCGGAAGAGACAGCTGTGGGAGGGAAGAGATGTTACAGCCTCCTGTGTCTATAGCATAAATGTAACTCCAAGCACATCCCCAAGTTCTGACTAAGTCCTGCAGTATAGGTAATGATGTTCCCTGCGCTACAGCCATGAAACCTGTCCACCTGGAGCCATAGTACCCTCCTGACCTTGGCTCCATCTCACCAACGAGTCAGAGGCAGCCCACATTGAGGAACCTGGAGCTCCTTGCTCAGGGCTTCAGTGAAAACAGAGCCTACCTAATTTTCCCGTTGCCCACTAGTGTCCTAGGGAGTAGACACCTTCCCAAGTCCCTTCGGTGGAGGGTCCTGCCACCCAGCTGTGATCCAAGTCCTAGGCGTCTCTTCAATCTTCCCATGTCCCCATTATTCCCCACCTTGAGTTCGTACCTTGAAACACTTGAGGTTGACTACCAAATTCCAGAATCCAAACTGTCAATTGACTGTCTTAGAGCAGAATGCTGCCTACCTACCAGGCCATCAGCCATCCCTAAAGAGACATACGTTCATCTGTTGTTCCTTGCTCTGTCCTTGGAGGGTCTGTCTGGTTTCCCCACGCCAGTCATATCAGGACAGTTCACCTTGTGACAACGACCCTGTTACAAAACCTTTGTGAGCTAAGAATATAGTTCTGCTTATGAAAATATAGGTAAAACCCCACCAGATCCTCAGCAGTACATTTATTGTCTGCCTGAAAAGTTTGTTCCATGTCACAGAACAGTGTATGTCCATTCCTTGGAGCAGTGAGCTTTCAAGGATATCTTCACTTCAACGCCTGAGATATAATACACATTTAGATATTGGTAAAAATTTGGTATTTCAAAGTCAGACAAATTCTATGGAATAACTTATGAGATGAATCAGATCATTCACTGGAAAACATTGCAATCAGTCTCCCAAGGAGAGTTACCAATGATGATTAGAGGGCTTTCCAAATGCATTTAACAGCCACATAAGCAATTACACAAGCAATGACATCAGCAAAATGTCAAAGAAATAACCTCCTAATATCCCTCTTCCATGAAAGTAATGAGAAAACCGCCAAAATGTTCAGAATCAGGGATGAAAGAGAGACGTTACTAATGACCTTACAAGAAAAGAAGGCTAAGAGAGTCTACAAACAGCATAGCGAGAAATTAGCTAGGATGAAAAAATGGACGAAGTCCTAGAACAAACGTCCAAGATACAAAGTAGAAAAATTAGCTCAAAAAGAAGTAGAAAAACCGAATGGACCTACAACACAAGATATTGAATTAGTCACCAAACACTTCCACCAGAGAAGCTTCAAACCATATGGCTTCACTGGTGAATCCCATGAAGTGTTTACAGAAAGATGAAAAGAGAACACTTCCTAACTCATTCTATGATGCCAGAACTACCCCAAAAACTAACCCAGAAAAAGGTATCACAGGAAAAGAAAGTATAGATCAATATTTTTTTATGAGTATAAATGCAAATATCCTCAACAAAATCCTCTCTAATTGAATCCAGTAGCATATAAAAAGGATTTTACTGATATTAAACACTCATTTTTTCTCTTTTCCCCTTTATTCCCTTTCACTATGTTTTATATTCCCCAAATGAATGAGACCATATAATGTTTGTCCGAACTAGGGGTGATGGAAGAGGAGGTGGACGGGGGATTGGGAGTGTCTGGGTGAAGGGCACTGAGGTGGGCACTTGACGGGATGAGCACTGGGTGTTATTCTATATGTTTGCAATCTGAACACCAATAAAAAATAAATTTATATATAAAAAAAGGATTTTACATCATAATGGAATGGGATTTATCCCTGTCTACCTGGAGCCTTGTTACCCTCCCTACCTTGACTCCCTCAGGCCTATGAGTCAGAGGTTGGACCACTTTAAGGAACCTGGAGCTTCTAGCTTGGGGCTTCAGTGAAAACTGAGCCCACCTAAATTTCCCCTTCGCTGACTACCAGCAGGATTGTTTCAACACATGAAAAGCAATCAAATAGGGTATATCCACAGAATGAAGGAGGGAAGACACATGATCATCTTTAAAAAAAACAACAACAACAACAACAACAACTGAAGAAGCCCTTGACAAAATCCAACACCCTTCAGAATTAAAATATTCAACAATTGAGGAATAGAAATTAATTAACTGGAGGAGAAATCGACTGCATGTAATGTTGCAGCTTTGGTAGTTAGAAAGTTCTAATAGTTCGTGGGCTGAAACCTGGACCGAAAGGTGGCCTATAATGAGTGAGTTGGAAATGCAAGGACTGCCTTGGTTTAATATAGAGGAAGGGACACAAAGCCCCATGGGGATTGTCATCTAGGACCTATTCACACACTGGGAAGGTGCAATGGACATGCCTTTCACCACAGCTGTGAGAAATAAATTTGTGGGGGGAACCCCAGCATCCTTGAAGGGCTCTGTGATTGTTCTTCTCCACAGCCCAGACTTTAAGGTGGGACATGCAGTCACTAAATTGGGAAACCTAAATGCATAGGACTCCTCAGGTGGCAGGGGTCAAGGGGCAGCCCCCAAGTGCCGAAGGCCAGGTGAGTGTGGTTATGGTACTGGACAGAAGCGTCAAGGCAGCTATCAGAATAGTCTGACATGTGCAGATCTATGTGCTGGCTAGTTGATCATGCTGTTCTGACAAGTGAAATAGATAGAAAGCCCGGTAAATTGTCACTTGATTTACAAAACCAGAAAAGTTCTAGACCAAGTCAACGAAAGCGAATCACGAAGTCAAAGAGTCATGGCCTCTCAATTCCCAGACTTCAGCCATTAAGACTTTTAGAAAGAGTACAACTCCCGTACCACCCAGCAACTCCATTGTAGGGAATATATCCAAAGGAAAACAAACGGAATATTTTTTTAAACATTTTATTTCTGTATTCCTGAGAGGCACGCACAGAGGGAGGCAGACACACAGGCAGAGGGAGAAGCAGGCTTCCTGCAGGGAGCCCTGTGGGGGACTCGATCCCAGGACCCCAGGATCCTGCCCTGAGCCAAAGGCAGATGCTCAACTACCGAGCCACCCAGGCGTTCCTCCATCCACTCCTTCCCATCTACCACCTGTTACGCACAAATGCCACCTCTGCCGGTCACCGCATGGCCCCGGAATGCAGAGGGCAAGGAAAAGCAGAGAGAGTCCCATGTAGGGAAACAGGGAAGGGGCATGCCAGTGTGGCAGACAAAGACTGGATGCCTTATCATTTCCACAATGATCACCAGCATTTAAAATTGGGAGATGCCACATCAAAGTCTGGAATGACAGCTTGAGCTCTCTCAAACATTAGAAGCACTGACAACACTTGGCCGCCGCTGGCTCAATGTTTCTGCCACAGTTGAACACCTTCCTTCATGTGTATAACCCACCCGGCCCCCTCCAGGATGGCACTCCAGTGATCCTTTCGCCATGCTCTGTCCCATGCACCCTGGGTCCTGGCCACAGAGGGCCCCATCACCACTTCCAAATAGGACGGCCCTCTGCACTTATATTTTGCTTGGACATTTTTTTCCACCTGCGGCGACCTTCCCCCTTCTGTCTCCGATGGCTACCTCTTCCATGGAGCCTTCCCCTGTTCTGCCACGGAGACCCAATCTCACCCTTCCACCTCTCATCTGCACACCTCTTTTGGGGTGCCTCTGCCCTAGGCGTTCGCGTGCTTTTCTTTGGACTCCACTAGACTCGAATCCTACATTCTGTGTTAGCAATCGCCACTTTGCCTGCCGCAGCCTCTTGGTTCCCTGTACACAGTGGGCACTTAATACCTAACAATGTGGATTGTCCCTGGACTGGCCTGATGCAGAGGAAGGGCAGTGGCTATCTAAATGGGAAAAGATTCAGTCCAGAAAATCAAGGTAAATTGACTCAGGAAAGCAGCGAGGGATCCAGGAATATGACAGCAGAGACCAAGGAAAAATAACCCCTGCTTGAACTGAGCTCGCCCTGTTCGGAGACATCCACTCTCACAACAGCGAGATCGCATCCGACATCCCAAAAGCGACAGTGGTCTTGGCCCTTCCGAAGGCAATGCTCTCCCCACAGTCACTGCTACCTCTCAGGTTGGCAGCTGTGGGAGCGACAGGGGATCTGGCCTGTGCAGCTCGTATCCTCAAATCTGACGCTCCTGTTTCTGACGTTTCCATTTGTAAAATGCCACGTCCCCCACCTGCTACACTAGGCTAGATCGAGTGTGCAGAGGACAGAAGTCACAGATTATTTATTTGCCTGTCTCCACCTGAGAAAGCACCTGGAGAGCAGGAGAAAACCAAGAACAGAGCTTTCAGGAAGGGGGTGGAGGGGGGAATAGAAAGGTTCATTCCCTTTTGGCTGTAAGCTGGTATTTGTTATTCAGACCTGAAAAAGTTTCTCCTGAAGAGCGGAGGGAATCGTGCTCAGAAGGGACAGAGAAACTCTGGCTTCTAGCACGGGCTCAGTAATGGGACTTTCTACAAAGTCTCCACTCAAGAAATCCTGCCTGATGACTCCTGACCATTGAAGACACAAGGCCCCTTTATTCAGCACATCACAAGCTACAGTGGGCAGGGTGTGGACGTGTGGGTGGGGCTAGCTTGTGACCTCCCTGATCAGTTTGTTCCCGAAGTGCTGGAGAGAGGAGGGGAATCGTCTTTTAGGGACACTCTGGGGCAAACGGCGGATACCCTACCCTTCTTTGCAGCCTCGGGTCCTCAAGGAGATGCCGAGCCCACTCTGGAGGTGCCCTTCCAGTTCCTGCCAGTCCTCTTTCGGCCCTTAGCTCCTTTAATTCCGACTGGCCCACCCATCCCAAAGGGTCTCTGCTAGGGGAAACCGAGACTTCTGTGTGCGCTAGCCTGCACTGGCCAAGCCTTTGGCCCTGGGCCTTGGGGTGTTGCACAGGCGCTGCTGCTGCCAGGAAGTTTCCTCCCTGCCAGGCCTCCCTGCCTGTGCAGGTGCAGCTGGTAGCTGGCGCTGCTCTGGTCCTGGTCCCCCCTTCAGGGCCATGGGGCACCCCCTTGGCTGGACCATGCAAGACCTGTTCTCCCCCATGACCAAGGCCGTCTTCGTGGCTCTGTTCCTCTTCGTGATCCTGCTCATCCTCTATGTGATCCTGTGGTACATTTGCCGGGAAGTGGACAAGGACTACATCTGAAGCAGGTGAAGGGCTGACTCAGTCCCCTAAGGTCCTACACCTGCGACCTTAGGAATGCTCCTCATGCTCCTCAGGAATCTGAGTCCCTCCCCAGGACCCCGAGCTTCTACTCTGGACTCTGTTTCTTCCCTTCCTGGGTCCTCAACCCCTGTCCCAATTCCACGTCCCTCCCCACGCTCTGTGTGTGCCCTGCTTGGATACTGTACTCCTTCCCTTGACCCGAGTCCTTCCCTGGATCCGGTCAGTTGTCCTAATGCCAAGCCCTGTCTCTCACCCCACGCTCCTGCCCCAAGCCCCAAGCCCTTCTCCAGGAACCCCTGCCCTCTGCAGGCTGTTCCTGGATCACATCGCCCTCCCCACCTCCCTCCCAGGTCCTCTTCAAATCCCCAGGACCCTGTGCCCCGCCCAAGACTCTGGTGCTCTCTCCTGGTCCGGTGCCCTATCCCCAGATCCCGTTCCCCTCCTGGGAACCCTCTCCCCTGCCCCTCTCCCAGAAATCTGCTCACTGCACTTTACCCTGCACCCCTCCATCCCACCTCCTCTTCTGACCTCAGACCCTGCAGCTTTCTCCAGACACAGGAGTGCCCCGCTGCCCTACCCTATTCGCAGACCCTCCTCAAACTGAGCACAATTCTCCCCAGACCCTGTGCCCCCTCAGGATCCTTGGCCTTCTCCTGAGCTCACACTCTTCGGCTGATCCTGTGCTGTTCCCCAGGACCCCAACCCCAACCCCGTCCCCCAGTACCCCTCTCTAGCTCCTGGCAGGTGCCAGTGACCAGGCTCACTGTACTGCTCACGTTCCCACTCGCCCCTTGGGTTTTGTGTCTGAGCAGTGGGTGACAGAAGGACAGTGCAGGAACTTTTGATGGCCAACAGGTCTCCTGCAGCCCAGTGCCTGCTGAGTCCCTGCTGCCCTTACCTGTCCTGGCACAGAGGTGTTTTCCTCCCTCCCACAGGCAGGACACCTGGCTGGCTTGAGCCTACAAACCAGCAAGCAAATAATAATTTGACATGTCACTCCTGTTCCCTGAGTTTCCTGGAACGATGTTTGGGCCCACAAAAGGCAACTGGTGTTGGGGTGGGGCGCTGCCCTGGAGATGGGAGAGCACACCATAGCCCAGCCTGTGGATGTGGAGGGAATACAGGCCAGGCCTTGCTAGGTGGACCCAACTGCTTCCGGTTTTCATTTAGATGGGGCTGGTCCATCTGGGGGCAGGTGGTTAGTCAGGACTTGACCAGGCAGACAACTGCAGCATTAGCCACCAAGGTTGCTGTGGGACAGGGTGGTGGAAGTGTGGGCAGGGAGTGCAAGGTTACTGCCTTTGGACGTGAAGATGACCCCTGAATACACAGTTGCAATGAATTCACCGCCGATTCTCCCCAGAGAGGCCAAGGGCGTCAGCAGCAAACACAGCCCCGAGGGATGGAGTGCACCATCTCACGTGGGCCATGTTGATGGGCATTTAGAGGGTGGTTCAGGGGTGGGATGTCACATGGTCGGGAACTCAAATCCCAGATCAGCTTCTTAGCAGTCACATGAGTGGGCAAATTCCATCTCTGAGCATCTGTTCTTTGATCTGTAAAATGGTATTGATGACGCTATCAAGCTCACCATGAAATACTGTATGTAAGCTGATAAACAGGCTTATTTATACTCCAGAAATCCTCAATTAGAAGTGGTAGTTGCTCGTGAACAATTAACCTTCTGGCGGTACTTATTGTTTTACTAATTTTTGGAGACGTAATTGAGAGACATAATTGACTATCACCATTTTTTATTGTGCAGTTCTGACTTTTGACATTAAACCATGTAACTATCACCACAATCAAGATATAAGAAACTTCAATTGAAAACGTATCATTAAAAATCTTTTCCTTTCAATATCTTTCAATTTGAGATGCACAGCGTCTCAGACTTGTTTTGGAGAAACAAATATAATATTAGTCTATATTATATTCAATATAAATGTTCAGTACTATCTCGGGGGTTTGAGTTCTTTTGTGTTATGGAATGCCGTTGAAATGCCATGTTATATTATTTCGGGTGTACGACGTAGCGGTTCGACATTTCTGTGAGTCACTCAGTGCTCTCACCATGGTAAGTGTGGTCCCCTTCTGTTGCCATGCGCGGTTATTAGAGTATTATCGACTGTATTCCCTATCCTGCACTTTTCATCTCTGTGACTCATTTGTTTCGTAACTAGAAAGTTGTACCTCTTCAACCGCTTCGCCCATTTCTACTGTCTCCCACATCCTTCCCCTCTGGTGACCACCAGTTTGTCCTCTGTTTTTATGAGTCCATCTTGGTTGTTTCTTGGTTTATTCATTGGTTTTGTTCTTTAGATTCCTCATAAACGTGAAGCCATACAGTTCGGTACTAGTATACTACCTGTCAAAATTCTTCACTACTCTTTTCACCAGTATTCATGATACTTGACGTTATTAAGAGATTGCTTTTTGCTATTACCTAAGCCCTAAATAGCTATACCTTCTTGCAAAATAAATAAATAAATAAATAAATAAATAAATAAATAAATAAATAAATAAAGTAAAAACCCATACAGCCCAGAAGTGAATGGAGGGATCATTCTAGCCCCATGCTCACTCTCGCAGAGGGGGTAATAGCCATGGTCAACTATTCGGTTCTTCTGCGTTCTGCCTTTCTTTGTCACTCCCCACCCCCTTTCTCTCCCACATACGAGATGCTGTTACTTTTCTTCTTATTCATTGGGGTTCTACCTGGGATTTCAGGGAGCCAGGAAGGAATTCAGATGCGACATGAAAACCTCCCAAGGAAGGGCCAGAACCCGGTCTCCTCCCTTCCTGCGCCCCTGCGTGGGCATTGCTCAGACAGGGATGTGGCTCAAGAGTCTGTGAGGAAACGGTTTTGAGCTCCTTTTGTGAGACCCTCTGAGGAAAGGTGGTATGTATGAAGTGGAAACACTATTTCCAAGAGTCGGAAAGCACTGAGCATTTGCATAGAGGACAGAGGAGGAAAGAAGCCCGCATTTCTGGGGGCTTCCAGAAACGGAAGCTTCGCTTGCTTCATTGACCACTTCTTGGCTTCTGACTCCCTCTCAGGGTGGCAGCATGCAAGCCCTGTTGGGATCCTCTGGAGAGTAACAGAGTCCCCACACAGAGTCACGGTTCATGTGGGCTCGTCTTCCACTGGAGACGTCTTCCCCTTACCTATGAAAAGTCCAAACCCTATCTCAGTGGTCCTGCCAGTGCTTTTAGATAGTTCCCCAGTGGGAGTGTGGAGGAGGGATTGCAAGAGCCTGAGAGAGGAGACCAGTTAGAAGGCAAGGAATGATCAGGGCCTGAATGCAGACAGTGCCCAAGGGAGGAAGAGAGCTAGAGATGTTTCTGAGGTAGAATTGGTGGACCCTGATGACTGAGTGAGGTGGAGACACAGGGACTGAGGCGGGTAGGGAAGAGGAGGGGGGGACCAAAGCTAATACTGTACTGTCTAGCCTAGCAGTACACGAGGCCCCTGGTGTCATTCAAACTCAGTGGGTGCCACTGGACAGACCTGGGCTCCTGGATGCCAGCGTTACCAGGCTGCTGGCATTGCCACCTTGATTTCCCCTTCCTCCCATCCTGCACCTTGACATGGGCATTTCTATCCAGGGGCCGGGCCCGTGGGCAAAGCTCATAAAGTAGTAGCCTCTTTGTATCTCCTGTGCTTTGACCTGTACGTTTGGTCTCCGTAGGGGCCACCTGGCTTCGTTCTCGTGTTTTGAGGACGTCTGTGCTCGCCCGCCGACGAGGTCTGCAGAACGTTTGTGGCACCTGATTAGAAGATGGGTGGAAGTCTGCTCAGAGAGACAGAGCCCTGCCCAGCTCTCCAGGCCATAGATGCCTCCCCCCGCCCCCCCTGCAGTTTTCAGAATGGCACCCGAACACAGCACGACCCTGTGTCCCAGCCTTGGGCTCTGAGGTGGACTATGCGCCTTCTCTTCCTTCCAACCCCGCCTCAAGGACGAACTCATGCCTTGCAGTAGTCCACGGGAGATCTGAGTCCCCTAAGCAGGTGGGTCGGGGCAGAACCTCGGCCCACCGGCGCCGTTGCTCTTTGCCGCAATGTGGTGATCCGAGACTGGCCCCAACCACTGTCCGTCGGTGTGCCTTCCAGGCAGGTCGCACACACGGTGGCTGATGGGGACCCCGCGAGTTGGGGTGTGGCGGCGCTCCTGACACCGCACTGCAGAGTAATGGGCAGGTGTGTCGCGGCGGCCTTAGGGAGACCAGCGCTCTCCGTACTTGCCCTGAGCCTCCCGGTAGGCATTACGCGCATGGAGAAGCCGCGTGGCTGCCAATTCTGCTGCCCTTTCACGGATCGGAATCCCAGGTGAGCTGCAGCTGTCGCACACGCAAGCAAACTTCCGAAGCACAACGTGGTGTAGGTTAAACGTGAGGAGGAGTATTCTGAAAGGAGACTGTCACCTACGTGGTTGGAATCCTCCTGGTCTCTGTCAGCATCATGTTTCCCTTCCTCAGTAACTTGTGAGCCACTGGGGGAGGTAAGGCTCAGAGTCAGGCACTGGGCACAGAAAAGAAGGAAGGCTGATCTCTCCTCCTCAGGACTCTAGGGGTTGGTTTAGTATCCTAAGATCTTATTCATTCCTGAAAGACAGGCGGAGACACAGGCAGAGGAGGACGCAGGCTACTCGCGGGGGGCCTGATGCAGGACCCAACCCCGGGACCCTGAGGTTACCCCCTGAGCCAAAGGCACACGCTCAACTGCTGAGCCCCCAGGCGCCCCGGGACTTTAGAGTGTTGTCAGTGCGGCAGGACAGAAAGAGTGGGCAGGGGAGAAGAGCGGAGGTCAGAGGCTTAGCACCCCCGTGGTCTGGTGGTGTAACACGGTCTCTGGCAAGGGCAGCAGACACGCTGGTCTCCCTGGGACAGGACCCCCTTTGCGTCACGTTTGACCCAGCCTCACTGTTGACTCCATGCCTTTCACTCCCTCAAGTCACTGCGAGGCTTTCAAAATGTGATCAGTGTTCCTCTGTCTGGGCTGGAAACAGAAAGTCTGTTCACCCGTCGGGCCCTGGGAACCCTTAGTGGCCTGGGATAGTTGTTTTCTGGGTCCGCTAAGAAGGGGTGTAGCCGTGATTAGCGGGGACCACAGACAGCGGCTCACAGACCAGGAAGGGTCATTTCTCTCTCAGGCGGAAGCCACAGGTAGATAGCTCAGGGCTGCTTTGCTCGTTCTGTTTGCCCACCGAGTGCTTTGGAATGCTGAGTCCCTCTGGCTTATTGCTTTGTTTTCTCTTTAAGATTTCATCCATCTATTCACGAGAGACAAATACACACACACACACACACCCACACACACACACACACACACACGGAGAGAGAGCGAGGTAGAGGGAGGGGGAGAGGGAGAGGCAGAGACACAGGCAGAGGGAGAAGCAGGCTCCATGCAGGGAGCCAGATGTGGGACTTGATCCCGGATCTCTGGGATCACAACCTGGCCTGAAGGTGGCCCTAAAAGCCTGAGCCACCCGGGCTGCCCGGCTTCTTTCCTCCACCATACATCGGCAGGGATCCCAAGGTTCCCTCCTGGTCCAAGCTGCTGTTCCAGCTCCAGCCATCCTGTAAGCGTCCCAGCCAAGAGGAGTGAGGAGCAACTGAAGAAGCAGGTTAAAGGGCACAGGCCACAGGCTCTTCCAGGAAGGCTGCCGCATGTTTTCCCGAGACACTTTCATGACACCAGTGTCTCCTTGGCCAGAGCTTAGTCCGATGGCGACATTTAACTTACAGGAAGCTGAAAGGGAAGGCTTGAGATTATGGAGGAAGAGGAACGTGGCTCTTAGGGGGCAGTGCAGAGTCTCTCCTTCATCTTAACACTTGCCCCCAAGCAATGATGAAGTTCTCCATGATTCTGCTGCACTGTCTCTGTAAGACGAGGTTGTGGTGGCCGTGTCCAATTTGGAAATACTGTCACACTGCCCCTACAATGACTTTTTGCAGAGATGGGGCTCGCAAAACATTGCTGTTCTTCGTTGCTTCTCTAGGATTTAGTAATACAATCTCTTTCTTTTTCCTTTTAATATTTATTTATTTATTTATTTGAGAGTGAGAGAGAATGGGAGAACATGAGTGGGGGTAGGGGCAGAGGGAAAGGGAGAGAGAGAATTCCAAGCAGGCTCCACACCCAGCACTGCAGCCTGACACAGGGCTTGATCCCACAACCCCCGAATCATGACCTGAGCCAAAATCAATACTCAGACGCTCAATCGACTGAGTCACCCAGGCGCCCCAGTAATGCAATTTCTTATAGCATCGTCGTTTAATCTTTAAATGTTTGATTTGGGGATCCCTGGGTGGCTCAGCAGTTTAGAGCCTGCCTTCGGCCCAGGGCATGAACCCAGAGTCCCGGGACCGAGTCCCACATCGGCCTCCTTGCATGGGGCCTGCTTCTCTCTCTCTCTCTCTCTCTCTCTCTCTCTCTCTCTCTCTCTCTCTCTCTCGTCTCCCATTTAAATAAATAGAATCTTTAAAAAATAAATGTATGATTTATGAATGTTTCCTCTTAGGGAACTTTGGAACTTCAGTCAGTCGATCATGGGCTCTAAGCTCCAAGCTTCCCACCCCCATCCCAAGCCACCTTTCCTCCTTCCTGCCTGTCTCAGAGAAGGAGCTGCCCCTAACCTGTTGGCAGTAATCCTGCCTCTGTGCCCTGGTTCAAAGCTCTGCCAACCTCTCGAGGGACCTTCATGACAAAATTTTTTTGATTTCATATCTTGAACCTTCTTCTATTTCCACGCACCTTTCTACCAAATCACATATTTCTACCTCTGGCCCGTACGTGTTTTCTTTCTCCTCTATCTTCTGCTTTGTTCACAGCTTCTGCTGCTTCACTGCTCCTCAGTCCATTGCATTTAATATTTCCACCATTTGAATATATGTGAATTACCTGAAGAGAATAGATAATTGGAAACTATTGCAAAGGAATTAAGATGTCATGAGCTTTGAATATTCATCACCTTTGTGTCCAGTGTATTTTATTTCATTATGACTCTCTCCACCAATTCTCATTGGGGTCTTGGTACAATTACTATTGGATGACGTCACCGAGGGCATGACTTCCAGTTCACTCGTGAGCTGGACCCCAGCGATGGGAGGTTCCTCACCTCCTCCCCTGTCTTTGGACTGTGCATTCTGCTTACCTTCCCTGCTCCCAGAAGCTGCCAAGGACGTAGCCCCGAGATACAGCGTGGTGTTGTGACCATCTGGATGGTAGTCCTGACTGAACCCAGTTACGGCTTCTGGATAAACTCTTAGGATTCTGGAGGGCAGATGTAGAGATCGACTCATCCTGCAGCCACCCAAGACAAGCCTCATATATAAGTTCCCTTGTTTATTAAACCTGCTACCTCCCGATCTGGAGTGGCCTGCATCTTTCTTTGATCTCTCCCTGCCCTCCATATATGGGACCCAGTTTCAGATTATACCCAGGAATTTCCCGGAAAGGTTACAAACCAACAATTACCTAAACTCATGTTTCCTTAGTTTGCTTATCTCTTAGATGGGTTGGGGATATTCCCAACCACTTAGGATTTCAGGGAGGACGCCTTTTTTAACTCCTGTTACGAAACTTGCTTCCCCCAAAGGCTGCTCTCTGGTCCTCCCTGACTCCTGCTTTCTAGGCCCTTTCCCAGGGCTAACTACTCTTTGCCTATCCTTCAGCCTGCCACCCCAGCCTTCTGTCCTTTTATGTCCTGGTTCTTTGGATTCTGATCAGACCTCTCCAAACTGCCATGCCCCAGCCTCTTGTAATAATAGGCAGCACAGACACTCACAGTGGCTTTTGCCTCCGTCTTGTCACCCCACTAATTTGTTCAGCCATATAGTCAACAGACTTTTTATAATTATAGTTAATACGAAGCAAGCAGTCTCTCTGTGCCAGGCACCATTCCAACTACTTTACCTGTTACTCGTCACAACATACCCAAGAGGAGTTTTAAAAGTTTATAAAGCATAATTTACTAGTGAAGCCATGTGGTCCCAAGTGTTCTTTTTGTAGAAAGGGGTTTGATTAACAACAACAACAACAAAAAAGCAAGGTGTCTGATCAGTAATTCAATTTTTTTACTTGTTATATAGGTCTATTCCGACTTGCTTCTTGAGTCAGTGTTGGTTCTCTGTGTCTTCTAGGAAACTCTACATTTTATACATGCCATCTCCTTTCTCAGCATACAGTTATGCATAGTATTTCCATCTAATCCTTTTTATTTGTATATTGTCTACTCTTTCATTCTTGATTTGAATAACTTGACACTTGTCTTTTCTTGAATGATCTGACTATAGGTATGCCAAATGTGCACCACTGGATTTTTCAGTCACTAGCTGGTCCTCGCTTTGAGAAGTGTGTGGCCCTGGCTACAACTCATTGCTTAGTCATCGACCAGTCTCCATCCTTAGAAGATTCTGACTTTGGCTATATCGTAAAGACATCTCCCATAGAAGCTAATAGAGACTATCAGCTAATCGCAATATTTAAGGCAGGGCAGCAAGTCGTTTCTTGAAGGGGGAATCTTATAGTCAATGACTGGATTCCCCCTATGCCTTAGAGGCTGTGGCTTAGCACTCTTGAAATGTGGGTAGGGTACCTGGGTGGCTCAATGGTTGAGCGTCTGCCTTCGGCTCAGGTCATGATCCTGGGGTCCTTGAATCGAGTCCCGCATCGGGCTCACCACTCTGAAGGGAGTCTGCTTCTCCCTCTGCCTATGTCACTGCCTCTTTCTGTAACTCTCATGAATAAAAAAATAAAATCTTTAAAACAAATAAAAAAGGAATTGTAGGTATAACAGCATTGTTGTTCCTGCCTTTAAAGTCACCCAATCCACACACTCCCAAATGACATAAATTCAAGTTTTTGAGTAGGAGACGGCATCTCATTCTTAGACCCCAATAGGAGAACAAACTTCATTTTTTATTAGTAATATTTTTATTTAGGTATAATTCACATAACTAAATCCACCCCATTAAAATATGTAATTTTGTGATTTTAGTATATTCACAGGCTTGCAAAACCATTCACCACTGTCTGACTCCAGAATATTTTCATTACCCCAGAAAGAGTTATTCCCTTTTAAGGAATGACTTAAATGACTTCCATAGCCATTAGAAATCATTCCCTTTTACCCACAAATTCTGGCAGTAACTGATCTTCTTTCTATGTCTGTGCATTTGCCTGTTTTGGGGACTTTAACTTAGCACAATATTTGAAAGTTTGACCCATGTGGAAGCAAGTATCAATACCTCCTTCTTTTTCTTTATCTTAAGTGTTTAGTTCATTCCCTTTGAATGTATGAGTAGTAGGTCATTGTAGGACATAGTACGACATTTTGTTTACCCATCTGTTGATGTGCACTTGGGTTGTTTCCGCATTCAAGGTATCATGAAACACTGCTGTGAATATCCAAGCACACAATTTTGTGTGGATGCGTGCTTCAGTTCTCTTGCGTATCTATGTAGGAATGGAATTGCTAGGTCATAAGATAACTTTGTGTTTAACTTTCTTTGGATCTTTCTTTTTTTTAATTTTTTTAATTAATTTTTATTGGTGTTCAATTTACCAACATACAGAAAAACACCCATTGCTCATCCCGTCAAGTGTCCACCTCAGTGCCCGTCACCCATTCCCCTCCAACACCCGCCCTCCTCCCCATCCACCACCCCTAGTTCGTTTCCCCGAGTTAGGAGTCTTTATGTTCTGTCTCCCTTCCTGATATTTCCCAACATTTCTTTTCCCTTCCTTTATATTCCCTTTCACTATTATTTATATTCCCCAAATGAATGAGAACATACACTGTTTGTCCTTCTCCGATTGACTTATTTCACTCAGCATAATACCCTCCAGTTCCATCCACGTCGAAGAAAATGGTGGGTATTTGTCGTTTCTAATTGCTGAGGAATATTCCATTGTATACATAAACCACATCTTCTTTATCCATTCATCTTTCGATGGACACCGAGGCTCCTTCCACAGTTTGGCTATTGTGGCCACTGCTGATAGAAACAGCGGGGTGCAGGTGTCCCGACGTTTCACTGCATCTGAATCTTTGGGGTAAATCCCCAACAGTGCAATTGCTGGGTCGTAGGGCAAGTCTATTTTTAACTCTTTGAGGAACCTCCACACAGTTTTCCAGAGTGGCTGCACCAGTTCACATTCCCACCAACAGTGTAAGAGGGTTCCCATTTCTCCGCATCCTCTCCAACATTTGTTGTTTCCTGCCTTGTTAATTTTCCCCATTCTCACTGGTGTGAGGTGGTATCTCATTGTGGTTTTGATTTGTATTTCCCTGATGGCAAGTGATGCAGAGCATTTTCTCATGTGCATGTTGGCCATGTCCATGTCTTCCTCTGTGAGATTTCTCTTCATGTCTTTTGCCCAAAGGTCTTTGGATCTTTCTAAGTGTTTTTCAAAGTAGCTGAATCCTTTTTGCATTTACATGGGCTCAATCAAAAGCCAGAATCTAAGCCTATTGTGCCTTGTTCCTTGCTTTAGCAAATGAGATTATCTCCATGACGCTTTGTACAAATTGAAAAGTTCTACCAAGAGGTTGCTATTTTTATTGTGATGACAGCGATATACGTATCCTGCAGTAAGTCGGGGTGGTCGTGGGCAATCAAATTGCCCGGGATACTTTAGAGCTCCAGTGGGAAAATGCCTGTGACCCCTACACTGATGAACACTGCCATGTGATGATGGCAGAAGCCGCTCCAGACATGAAGGGATTTTATTAGAACTGGCCACTGGATGGTGGCAAAGGGTGATATTTGACAGATGTAATAGTGCCCTCTGGAGCATTGGGGGAATCTAAGGGAGGAGTTCAGGGCCAGCCCCAAAGATGACAGTAACTACAATACCATGTGCTGCAGGAGGCTAAGGACTTCAGGTTCACCAAAGCTCCATGACGTACAAGCTTTACCCCCACTTTACGAACTCTCTGTGACTTGACTGACTTTATCTTGAGGCCATACCTGAGTGTCGAGTGAGGCCAGGATTTGCAACTTTAACGAGTACTCACTTGGCATTTACAATGCGCCAGGACTGTTGTATGTGCTCTACATGGATGACTTGACTTTGTCCTCATGACAGCCCCATTAGGTAGGTACAACAGTTATGCATGGTTTATAGATAAGGGAACTGAGGCACAGTGAGGTCAGGAGCTTCCTCAAGATCCCAAAGCTGGGAAGTGGCAGTCAGGATTCAAACCCCGGCACCTGGGTCCAGAGCCCCTGCTCTCAGCCATGTACTTGGTTGTGTCCTTTATATCTGAGTCTGATTAAATAAACTATTCTCTCTCAGAAGTAAACACATTTGTAATTACAAATTTTTGTTGTCAAGAAGGATGGGGCAAGATGGCGAAGGAGTAGGGTCCCCGAGTCACCTGTCCCCACCAACTTACATAGATAACTTTCAAATCATACTGAAAACCTATGGCATAAGCCTGAAATTTAAAGAGAGAACAGCGGGAACGCTACAAAGAGATGAGTTTGCAATTCTAACAAGGTAGGAAAACACACACACACAAAAAAAATATGACTAAATAAAAAAGAATCCATTGGGGGACTGGCCTCCCGAGGAGCTGGGCTAAGGGGGGCGGTGAAAGACCCTGGGACATGAAAGCCCAGTAACAGAGAAGCAGAAACTTTAACAATATTCCCTGATGGAAAGGCTCTCGCAAGGAACATGTGGAGGATCCCAGGAGGTGCAGTGGAGCCTCCAGGTTCCTGGGGTCACTAACTGAGGAAGTGCGCCCCAGGGGGAGACCGCCCCACACCCCGCAGGCCGAGCAGGGTAAAGGGCAGGAGTGTGCACTTGTCGGGGCCTTGGAGCATCTCAGGAGGTGGCTTCACACAGAGGCGGCTATGCGGCCCCGGGAGCGGGATTCCAGCAGTGCAGGCCCCGGAGCCCAGGGCAACGGGGGACACAGCCCAGGATCCTGCACTCCCCCCAGGACAGGCGGAGGCCTGTAGGGGCCAGGACAGCAGGGATGGTCCTACCCGCTGGTGCCCCCGAGCTGTGCTGGTCAACGCCCCCAATCCCGGGAGCATCCAGGCCAGTGCAGACTGGGAGCTGTGGTCGTTACTGCGGGAACTGACACCAGGGCTGGAGAGCTGGCTGCAGCAAGTGTGTTTGTTCCTCCTGGTGTCACCTGTGACTGGGAGGGTCGGGTAGGCCAGTGGACAGAGTCCTCACCAGGTCAACAGCTCCCACTGAGCCATGCTCCTGGCAGGGGGCACGGCAGCTCCCCCAGGTACACACACCTGAGAATCAGCACAGCAGGCTCCTCCTCAGAAGACCAGCTGGAGAGACAGGGGAAGAGCAAGTTCTCGACCCAGCAGCGCTGGAAAGCTCCAGGGATTTATATAGTCGAGGATTTACAGTATAGTCGAGGGTTTTACAGTATACAGGACCACAGGAAACCCTGCCTTGTTTTTTTGTTTGTTTGTTTGTTTTGTTTGTTTGTTTTTTTCTTTTTTCTCTCTCTTTTTTTCTTCCTTTTTCCAATTCAACTCATTTTTAGCCACTCTTCACTGAGCAAAATGACTAGAAAGAAGAACTCACCACAAAAGAAAGAATCAGAAACAGTACCCTCTCCCAAAGAGTTACAGTATTTGGATTACAATTTGATGTCAGAAAGCCCATTCAGGGGATCCCTGGGTGGCGCAGCGGTTTGGCGCCTGCCTTTGGCCCAGGGCGTGATCCTGGAGACCTGGGATCGAATCCCACGTAGGGCTCCCGGTGCATGGAGCCTGCTTCTCCCTCTGCCTGTGTCTCTGCCTCTCTCTCTCTCTCTCTCTCTCTCTCTCTCTCTCTCTGTGACTATCATAAATAAATAAATAAAATTTAAAAATAAAAAAAAAAAAGCCCATTCAGAAGCACATTTAGAAAGCTACTGGTGGCTCTGGAAAAAGCTTAAAGGATTCAAGAGACTTCATGACTGCAGAATTTAGATCTAATCAGGCAAAATTAAAACTCAATTAAATGGGATGTAATCAAAACTGGAAGTCCTAACGACGAGGGTTAATGAGGTAGAAGAGCGAGTGGGTGACATAGAAGACAAGTTGATGGCATGGAAGAAAGCTGAGTAAAAAAGAGAAAAACAATTAAAAGATCACGAGGAAAGGTTAAGGGAGATAAAAGACAGCCTCAGAAGGAAAAATCTACGTTTAATTGGGGTTCCAGAGGGCACTGAGAGGGACAGAGGACCAGAAAGTGTATTTGAACAAATCATAGCTGAGAACTTCCCTAACGTGAGGAAGGAAACAGGCATTCAAATCCAGGAGATAGAGACATCCCCCTTTAAAATCAATAAAAACTGTTCAACACCTCCATATTTAATACTGAAACTTGCAAATTCCAAAGATAAAGAGAAGATCCTTAAAGTGGCAAGAGACAAGATATTCCTAACAAATATAGGGAGAAGTATGAGGTTAACAGCAGACCTCTCCACAGAGACCTGGCAGGCCAGAAAGGGCTGGCAGGATATATTCAGGGTCCTAAATGAGAAGAACCTGCCGCCACGAATAATTTATCCAGCAAGGCTCTCATTCAGAATAGAAGGAGAGGTAAATAGCTTCCAAGGTAGGCAGAAACTGAAAGAATATGTGACCACCAAACGAGTTCTGCAAGAAATATTAAGGGGGACTATTTAAAAGAGAGAGGATGCCCAAAGAAACAGTCCACAAAACCTAGGACTGAATATGTATTATGATGACATTAAATTAATATATTTCAATAGTGACTCTGAACATGACTGGGCTTAATGATCCCATCAAAGGTGTAAGGTTTCCGACTGGATAAAAAAGCAAGATCCATCTCTTTGCTGTCTACAGGAGACACATTTTAGACCTCAGGGCACCTATAGCCTTAAAATGAAAGGTTGGAGAACCATTTACCATTCAAATGGTCCTCAAGAAAAAGCAGGGGTAGGCATCCTCATATAGGATAAAGTTTTTTTTTTAATTTTTATTTATTTATGGTAGTCACACACACACACACACACACACAGAGAGAGAGAGAGAGAGAGAGAGAGAGAGAGGCAGAGACAGAAGCAGGCTCCACGCACCGGGAGCCTGATGTGGGATTCGATCCCGGGTCTCCAGGATCGCGCCCTGGGCCAAAGGCAGGCGCCAAACCGCTGCGCCACCCAGGGATCCCTAGGATAAAGTTTATCTCAAAGACTGTAGTAAGAGATGAAGAGGGACACTATATCATACTTAAAGGGTCTATCCAACAAGGGGACCTAACAATCCCGAATATTTATGCCCCTAGTGTGGGAGCTGCCAAGTATATCAATCAATAACCAAAGTTAAAACATAATTAGATAATAAAACTTTTATCCTTGGAGACTTCAACTCGGTGCTTTCTGAAAATTCCAGGTCTTCCCAGCACAATCTCTCCCAAGAAACAAGAGCTTTAAACGATACACTGGACCAGATGGACTTCACAGATATTTAGAGAACTTTACATCCAAATGCAACTGAATACACATTCTTCTCAAGTGCACATGGAACTTTCTCCGCAATAGACCACATGCGGGGTCACAAATCAGGTCTTAACCGACACCAAAAGATTGGAATCATCCCCTGCATACTTTCAGACCATAATGCTTTGAAACTAGAACTCGATCACAAGAAGAAGTTTGGAAGGATTTCTTTTTTTTTAATATATTTATTTTTTATTGGTGTTCAATTTACCAACATACAGAATAACACCCAGTGCTCATCCCGTCAAGTGCCCCCCTCAGTGCCTGTCACCCATTCACCCCCACCCCGCCCTCCTCCCCTTCCACCACCCCTAGTTCGTTTCCCAGAGTTAGGAGTCTTCATGTTCTGTCTCCCTTTCTGATATTTCCCACACATATCTTCTCCCTTCCCTTATATTCCCTTTCACTATTATTTATATACCCCAAATGAATGAGAACATACACTGTTTGTCCTTCTCCGATTGACTTACTTCAGTCAGCATAATACCCTCCAGTTCCATCCACGTTGAAGCAAATGGTGGGTACTTGTCATTTCTGATGGCTGAGTAATATTCCATTGTATACATAAACCACATCTCCTTTACCCATTCATCTTTCGATGGACACCGAAGCTCCTTCCACAGTTTGGCATCACAAGACTGTAGTAAAAGATTAAGAGTTTGGCTATTGTGGACATTGCTGCTAGAAACATCGGGGTGCAGGTGTCCCGGCGTATCATTGCATCTGTATCTTTGGGGTAAATCCCCAACAGTGCAATTGCTGGGTCGTAAGGATTTCAAACACGTGGAGGTTAAAGACCATCCGGCTAAAAGAAGAAAGGCTCAACCAGGAAATTAGAGAAGAATTAAAAAGATTCATGGAAACTAGTGAGAATGAAGATACAACCATTCAAAATCTTTGGAATACAGCAAAAGGAATCCCGAGAGGGAAATACATCACAAAACAAGCATCCCTGAAAAAACTGGAAAAACTCAAATACACAAGCTAACCTGGCAACTAAAGGCGTTGGAGAAGGAACAGCAAATGAAACCTTCACCCAGCAGAACAGAGTTAATAAAGATTTGAGCAGAATCTTTGAAATACAAATCAAAACCACAATGAGATACCACCTCACACCAGTGAGAATGGGGAATATTAACAAGGCAGGAAACCACTAATGTTGGAGAGGATGTGGAGAAAATGGAGGAGGTGGGAATGTGAACTGGTGCAGCCACTCTGGAAAACCGTGTGGAGGTTCCTCAAAGAGTTAAAAAAAAGAGTTAAAAATAGATCTCCCTACGACCCAATGAAACGCAGGGACACCTGCACCCCGATGTTTATAGCAGCAATGTCCACAATAGCCAAACTGTGGAAGGAGCCTCAGTGTCCATCGAAAGATGAATGGATAAAGGAGATGTGGTTTATGCATACAATGGAATATTACTCAGCCATTAGAAACGACAAGTACCCACCATTTGCTTCAACGTGGATGGAACTGAAGGGTATTATGCTGAGTGAAGTAAGTCAATCGGAGAAGGACAAACACTATATGTTCTCATTCATTTGGGGAATATAAATAATAGTGAAAGGGAATATAAGGGAAGGGAGAAGAAATGTGTGGGAAATATCAGAAAGGGAGACAGAACCTAAAGACTCCTAACTCTGGGAAACGAACTAGGGGTGGTGGAAGGGGAGGAGGGCGGGGGTGGGGGTGAATGGGTGACGGGCACTGAGGGGGGCACTTGACAGGATGAGCGCTGGGTGTTATTCTGTATGTTGGTAAATTGAACACCAATAAAAAATAAATTTATTATGAAAAAAACAAATTTTAGATTACAATTCAATGTCAGAAAGCCAATTCAGAAGCACAATTATAAAACTACTGGTGGCTCTGGAAAAAGCATAAAGGATCAAGAGACTTCATGACTGCAGAATTTAGACGTAATCAGGTGGAAATTAAAAATCAATTAAATGAGATGCAATCCAAACTGGAGGACAAAACGACGAGGGTAACGAGGTAGAGTGAGTGACATAGAAGACAAGTTGATGGCAAATAATGAAGCTAAGGTAGAAAGGGGAAAACAATTAAAAGATCATGAGGATAGGTTAAGGGAAATAAAAGACAGCCTCAGAAGGAAAAATCTACGTTTATTTGGGTTCTAGAGGGCGCCAAGAGGGATAGAGGACCCAAAAGTGTATTTGGACAAATCATAGTTGAGAACTTCCCTCACTTGGGAAGGGAAACAGACATTGTGATCCAGGAGATAGAGAGATCCCCTCCCAAAAATCAATAAAAACGGTACAACACCTCGACATCTAATTGTGAAACTTGCGATTTCCAAAGGTAAAGAGAAGATCCTTAAAGCAGCAAGAGACAAGAGATCCCTAACATTTATGTGGAGAGGTTATAGGATAACAGCAGACCTCTCCACAGAGACCTGGCAGGCCAGAAAGGGCTGGCAGGATATATTCAGGGTCCTAAATGAGAAGAACCTGCAGCCAAGAATACTTTATTCACCAAGGCTCTCATTCAGCATAGAAGGAGAGATAAAGAGCTTCCAAGATAGGCAGAAACTGGAAGAATATGTGACCACCAAACCAGCTCTGCATGAAATATTAAGGGGGACTGTCTAAGGGAAACAATCCACAAAAACAGGGACTGAATTGGTATCATGATGACACTAAATTCATATCTTTCAATAGGAACTCTGAATGTGAATGGGCTTAATGACCCCATCAAAAGGTGCAGGGTTACAGACTGGATAAAAAAGCAAGACCCATCTATTTGCTGTCTACATGAGACTCATTTTAGACATAAGGACACCTACAGCCTGAAAATCAAAGGTTGGAGAACCATTTACCATTCAAATGGTCCTCAAGAGAAAGCAGTGGTAGCCTTTCTTATATCAGATAAACTAAAGTTTATCCCGAAGACTGTAGTAAAAGATTAAGAGGGACACTATATCATACTTAAAGGATCTATCTGACAAGAGGACCTAACAGTCATGAATATTTATGCCCCGAATGTGGGAGCTGATAAGTATATCAATCAGTTAATAACCAAAGTTAAGACTTACTTAGATAATAATACACTTACAGTTGGAGACTTGAACACAGAATTTCTACAATCGATAGATACTCTAAGCACAACATCTTCAAAGAACTAAGAGCTTTAAATGATACACTGGACCAGATGGATTTCACAGATGTTTCCAGAACTTTGCATCTAAACACAACTGAATAGGCATTGCTCTCAAGTGCACAAGGAAGTTTCTCCAGAAAAGAGCACATACTGAGGCACAAATCAGGTCTTAACTGATACCAAAATATTGGGATTGTCCCCTGCATATTTTCAGACCATAATGCTTTGAAACCAGAACTCAACCACAAGAGGAAGTTTGGAGGGATTTCAAACTTGTGGAGGTTAAGTACCATCCTGCTAAAAGGTGTAAGGATCGACCAGGAAATTAGGGAAGAATTAAAAAGAATCATGGAAACTAATGAGAATGAAGATACATCCATTCAACATCTTTGGGATACAGCAAAAGGAGTCCTGAGGGGTAAATACATCACAATACAAGCATCCATCCAAAAACTGGAAAGGACTCAAATACTAAAGCTAACCTTCCACCGAAAGGAGCTGGAGAAAAAACAGCAAACAGATCCTACACCCAGCAGAAGAAGAGAATTAATAAATATTCGAGCAGAACTCAAGGAAATAGAGACCAGAAGAACTAGAACAGATCAACAAAACCAGCAGTTGGGTCCTTGAAAGAGTCAATATGATAGATAAACCATTAGCCAGCCTTTTTAAGAAGAAGAGAGAAAAGACTCAAATTAATAAAATAATGAATGAGAAAGTAGAGATCAGCACCAATAGCAAGGAAATACAAATGATTTAAATGATCTATTACGAGCAGCTATACGCCAACAAATTAGGCAATCTAGAAGAAATGGACACATTTCTGGAAAACCACAAACTACCAAAACTGGGGCAGGAGGAAATGGAAAACTGGAACAGGCCAATGACCAGGGAGAAAATTGAAGCAGTCATCATAAACCTCCCAAGACACAAAATTCCAGGGCCAGATGGCTTCCCAGGGGAATTCTACCAAATGTTTAAAGAAGAAACCATGCTTATTCTACCAAAGCTGTTCCGAAAGATAAAAAGGGTTGGAGTACTTCCAAAACGTTCTATGAGGCCACCATCACCTTAATAAGAAAACCAGACAAAGACTCCACCAAAAAGGAGAATTATAGACCAACATCTTTGATGAACACAGAGGCAAAAATTCTCAACAAGATACTAGCCAATAGGATCCAACAGTACTTTAAGAAGATTATTCACCATGAGCAAGTGGGATTTATCCCCGGGATGCAAGACTGGTTCAACAGTCATAAAGCAATCAATGTGATTGATCATATCAGCAAGAGAAAATAAGAACTGTACGATCCTCTCAATATATGCAGACAAAGCAGTTGACAAAATACAGCATCCATTCCTGATCAAAACTCTTCAGAGTATAGGGATAGAGGGAACATTCCTCAGCATATTAAAATCCATCTATGAATAGCACACAGCAAATATCATTCTCAATGGGGAAGCACTGGGAGCCTTTCCCCAAAGATCAGGAACACGACAGGGATGTCCAATCTCACCACTGCTATTAAACATAGTAGAAGTCCTAGCCTCAGCAATCAGGTAACACAAAGAAATAAATGGCACTAAAATTGGCAAAGACGTCAAACTCTCCTTCTCGCAGATGACATGATACGGTAGGTAGAAAACCTAAAAGACTCCACCCCAATATTGCAATTCGGCAGTGTGGCAGGATACAAAATCAATGCCCAGAAGTCAGTGTCATTTCTGCACACTAACAATGAGCCTGAAGAAAGAGAAATTAAGGAGTCAATCCCATTTTCAATTGCACCCCAAAGCATAAGATACCTAGGAATAAACCTAACCAAAGAGGTTAAGGGTCTATACCCTACAAACTACAGAACACTTCTGAAAGAAATTGAGGAGGACACAAAGAGACAGAAAAATGTTTCATACTTATGGATTGGAAGAATTAATATTGTGAAAATGTCTATGTTCCCCAGGGCAATTTACACGTTTAATGCAATCCCTATCAAAATACCATGGACTTTCTTCAGAGGTTTGGAAGAAATAATCTTAAGATTTGTGTGGACTCAAAAAAGGACCCGAATAGCCAGGGGAATATAAAAAGGAAATCCATAGCTGGGGGCTTCACATTGCCAGACTTCAGGTAGTACTACAAAGCTGTGGTCATCAAGACACTGTGGTACTGACAGAAGAACAGACACATAGATCAGTGGAAAAGAATAGAGAATCCAGAAGTGGACCCTGAACTTCATGGTCAACTAATATTCAACAAAGGAGGAAAGACCACCCACTGGAAAAAAGTCTCTTCAATAAATGGTGCTGGGAAAATTGGACATCCACATGCAGAAGAATGAAACTGGACCATTCACTTACCCTATACACAAAGATAAACTCAAAATGGATCAAAGATCTAAATATGAGACAAGATTCCATCAAAACCCTAGAGGAGAACACTGGCAACACCCTTTTTGAACTTGGCCACAGCAACTTCTTGCAAGATTCATCCATGAAGCCAGGAAAAACAAAAGGAAAAATGAATCACTAGGACTTCATCAAGATAAGAAGCTTCTGCACAGCAAAGGAAACAGTGAACAAAACTTAAAGACAACCAACAGAATGGGAGAATATATTTGCAAATGACCTATCAGATAAAGGAATAGTATCCAAGATCTATAAAGAAGTTATTAAACTCAACAGCAAAGAAACAAACAATCCAATCATGAAATTGGCAAGAGACATGAACAGAAATCTCACAGAGGAAGACATAGACCTGGCCAACAAGCACCTGAGAAAATGCTTCACGTCACTTGCCATCAGGGAAATACAAATTAAACCCACAATGAGATACCATCTCACACCAGTTAGAATGGGGAAAATTAACAAGGCAGGAAACTACAAATGTTGGAGTGGAGGGGAACTCTCTTGCACTGTTGGTGGAAATGTGAACTTGTACAGCCACTCTGGCAAACTGTGTGGAAGTTACTCAAAGAGTTAAAAAAAAATGAGTTAAGAATAGATCTCCCTACGACCCAGCAATTGCAGTACTGGTGATTTACCACAAAGATACAGATGCAGTAAAATGCCGGGACACCTGTACCCCGATGTTTCTAGCAGCAATGTCCACAATAGACAAACTGTGGAAGGAGTCTTGGTGTGCATCGAAAGATAGATGGATAAAGAAGATGTGTTCTGTGTATACAATGGAATATTACTCAGCCATTAGAAACGACAAGTACCCACCATTTGCTTCAATGTGGATGGAACTGGAGGGTATTATGCTGAGTGAAGTAAGTCATTCGGAAAAGGACAAACATTATATGGTCTCATTCATTTGGGGAATTTAAAATTAGTGAAAGGGAATAAAGGAAAAAGAGAGAAAATGAGTGAAAATATCAGTGAGGATGACAAAACATGAGAGACACCTAACTCTGGGAAATGAGCAAGGGGTAGTGGAAGGGGAGGTGGGTGGGGGTATTGGGGTGACTGGGTGATGGGCACTGAGGGGAGCATTTGGCAGGATGAGCACTGGGTGTTACGCTAAATGGTGGCAAATTGAACTTCAATAAAAAATTAAACATAAATTTACAATTGTTCAATGAAAAAAGAAGTTCTGATGAATGGAATTGAGACTGCTGGAAATGATAAGGAAAGTAACTGTATATTGGAGAACTGGAAATGTATAAAAAGGTATGAGGAATAAAATGCATTTTTGTTGAGGGAAAGACTATTTTTTCCCAAAATGAGATTGGCTATTTATAGAGAGGTGAGGCTTATGAAATAACTTGAGTTAAAAAAGAAATTGGCGGAAGGTTATAAAGGAGAATCTTTGGGAAAAACTATGCATGATCTGGACTCCCTAAGATTGGAATATATGAATTTTTAAAATATGCTGATATAAGATTGGAATTTGTTCTTTTCTCTGAAAATTAGCTTAACTTTTTAAAAAGACAAAAACTTCTTTTATATTTGGTCTGTTCTTGATAAAAAATTATAAACAAGCTATTTTATCTTTATCTCCCCAGAAAAACAAGATTTCTCTTGTTTGATTAGGTTTGATTACTAAATCTTCTCAATATTTAAAGAAGCTGTTTTGCTAACAACCAAGTAACCCTCTGTTTTTGCCTTTGGGATCGTTTATTGTCACCGTGGTTAAATACATGATAAAGTATTAAATTTTACAGTGAACTATGATCCTATTTAGGCATACCATTTAGAATCTTCTGAGGTTCTTAACAAACTTCCTAAAATTTCAAATTCTAAATAATCATTTTGACTAATTAGGTTTGTTTATTTGGTATGTTAAGTTACATTGGAAGTATTGTCAAACAATGATTAATTTTATGAGGTTATATTATGTGGGTAAATGTTATGATGGTTCTAAAAGTTATGTAAAATTCTTAAAGTTTTAATGTGTCCTGACATAATGTCATTACATGTAATTCTAATTGGTAAAACATTGTGTGCCACAGAAATAATTGGATTTCCTTGTCAACCACATTAGAATAAAGTCTTATCAGATTTTTAAAAATTGGATATATATGACATGGTTGTCGTTTTGTGTGTAGGGGTAATTTTTGAGTATATACATATTTTACAAATAAATTATATAAAGATATATATATGCATTTTGACCTTCCATATTACCAGAAAGCCTCATAGTATGAACTATTGTCCAAAGAAATCATTTTAGTAAAACTAAAATAAATTAAATTACAAATTATTCAAATGAAATACAAAGAGGAAAGACAATAACTGAAAAATAGAATAGAGTGTCCAAAAGTGGTGAGATAATATGAAATGATGTAGTTCGTATGTTATTCTGGAGTTCCAGAATAAGAAAGAGGTAAAGAACAGGGGAGACCATATATCTGAAGAGCTGATAGGCAAGGATTTTCTAACGTCAGCAAAAGACAAAATACACACACAGATCCAATTAGCTCATGAAACACTAACCAGGATAAAAATCCTCCAGTAGCATAAATAATAGAATGATCTAGCAGAATTGTTAAAAAATTTGAGCAATACAGGGGCGCCTGGGTGGCTAAGTCAGTTGAGCATCCTATTCTTGATTTCGACTCAGGTCATGATCTCGGGGTCATGAGACTGAGCCCCATGTCAGGCCCTGAGATCAGTGGGGAGTCTGCTTAAGATTTTCTCTCTCCGAACTGGAGCGTATCATGCTGAGTGAAGAAAGTCAATCAGAGAAAGACAAACTTTATGGTTTCATTTAATCGAGGAATATAAAAAATAGTGAAAGGGAATAAATGGGAAAGGAGAAAAATGAGTGGGAAATATCAGAAAGGGAGACAGAACATGAAAGACTCCTAACTCTGTGAAACGAACTAGGGGTGAGTACTCTAATTGGCTGCATAATTGACTGGACCTTTGGAAACAAACCTGATGTTAAAGAGAGGGTTTTGGAACCTCCCTGATAGTTGCAGCAAAAATTTAAGGGGATGCCCTATTTGAAACTGGCTACTAAACACATATGCAGAGAAATGAACTTACCTAGGAGATAAAAACCCAGAGTTCCCCTCAAAAGTTGTATTGAGAGAAGACCATGGAAGTCAAAGTGGAGCAAACATCTATTAGGTTGAACGCTTTAAAATCATCCTATGAGGTTAAAAATGGTGCCTTATTGGACGTGCTAGCTCAGATTAAAAAGGAAAAATAACCATCCTTCGCTGGCCTCTTCTCTGCATACCAGCCCAGGGAAAGACTTGGCTTGCAGTGTGCCTAATGACACCGGTGCAGATGTTCAGGCAAGTTCAGTCATGTGGAGGGCAGCAGATACTCAAAGGTTAAGATGTGACTCATGGATCAAAAGGAAGGAGAAAATTCTCAGCCTACTGACATGATAGTTGCAAAAGGCAGCGTAGAAAGGTACTATTGAGTAAATCCACCCACTGACATTTACATGATCCTCTTAAAATTACGTGATATTGTATTTGAAAGCATCTGTCATCTAGTCAGTGCTTACAATTTTGGAGAGTATTCTAGGCAAACCTGGCATTCTCAGGAATTCCTGCAAGAAATGAAGAAGCTTGTGGAAGGGTCATGTGACTAACTATTGTCACTGAGATATGAGAAGAAGTACTGTGTGTCCTATCTGAAGCAGTATGCCATTTCTGTGCTTTCTCTTTTCCTCAGCAACAGACATGGTAATCTTTTTTTTTTTTTTTCAAATATTTGATCTACAGGGGGACCTGGGTGGCTCAGTAAGTTAAGCGTCTGCCTTTGGCTCAGGTCATGATCTCAGGATCCTGAGATCAAGCCCTGTGTTGGACTCCCTGCTCAGCGGGAGTCTGCTTGTACCTCTCCCTCTGCCTGTCTCCACTGCTCATGCTCTCTTTCTCTGTCTGAAATAAATAAATAAAATCTTTAAAAAATATTTGATCTCTTTATTTCCAGAGGGAGAATGAGAGCGTGAGAGAGCAGGGCTTGTGGGGTGGGAGTCGGAGTTTGAGGAAGACAGAATCCCGAGCAGACTCCATGCTGAGCACAGAGCCTGACCAGGGGCTCAACCTCACGACCCTGACATCATAACCCGAGCTAAAATGAAGAGTCAGATGCTTACCCAAATGTTCTACCCAGGTGCCCTCAAACATGACAAACTTGTGATGAGATGGTGGCACGTCAAAACAGCCTGGAAACTTGGGTTCCTTGAGAGTGGTGAGACCCTGCCAAACAGCATCAAAATTTAGGTGCACAAAATACCAAACCTCTGCTCCATTAAGCCATTCAAAGTTCGGGTTTTGCCTATTGCGTCAACTAGAATTTGCTTTAGCTGGCAAATACACAGCTACTTGTATAGAGAATGGCAAAAGCTCACCAACATGAAGGGGAAGGAGACAAGGGAACTCCCAGAGGATAGGGGAATCAGCATGGTCTCACCCATCAGCACAATGTAAATTCTCCAGGTCAGAGAACTGAGAAAGGCAGCAGTGGCTTGGAGGTCTGAAATCCCTAGAATTACCTTATCTATGCTGAGCCGATGTTGGGCACAGTTTTCTAGGATATGCAAAGCAGGCAGGCTCTCAAAGGGTAAAAGGTTATTTGGAATACATTTAAAGCAACTAGATGTGTAAAAATTTGAGTTTGTTTGAGGATATTTTAGGAAAGGCCTTGGTTTCACACTTCTGGAGTCATCAGGAAACTAGCACACTCTGTCTCCTGCCCCCCTCCCTGCAAGCTTAATTTGCCTTCCTATTATGCTTGGTTGGTCATGTCTTCCTCAATGGTAGAGCTGTCCCTCCAGCACTTGGAGGATACTGGTTCAGCTCGCTCTCCATGTGAGGAACTCTCTCCTGCCACCATTTTTTTCTTTCACAGGATTTTACTGATTTTCATGAAAAATGTGACTTTTAAGGTTACCCATAATGGAATGGTTCCATGTCCCGTTGAGTATGTAAGCATTAGGCACCTCGCCTATAGATGTTTTAAGATATCTCATTTGACTTTATCCTTTTTGTGCTTTTATTTGTGTTGACACGTTATGTGTACTGGAGGCCAGATAAAGTTGATCCAACTTGATTGTGTAATTGTTGAATAAGATATTGTTTAAGAAACATTTCTTGATTTCCTATTGGGTGACAAAGCCCATGATGGGTGCCAACAGTATGATGAGTCATGACATCTTCGAAGCGCCCATGGCAAATATTCTCAATGGGTAAACACTGGCATCCTTTCCCCTAAGATCAGGAAGAAGGCAGGGATGTCCACTCTCACCAATGCCATTCAACATAGTACTAGAAGTCCTAGCCTCAGCAATCAGGCAATGAAAAGAAATAAAAGGCATTCAAATTGGCAAAGAAGAAGTGAAACTCTCCCTCCTTGCCAATGACATGATATTGTACAGAGAAAACCCAAAAGTCCACCCCTCAAGGTTATTAGAACTCACACAGCAATTCAGCAATGTGCAGCATACAAAATCAATGCCCAGAAATCAGTGGCATTTCTCTACACTACAAATGAGATAAAGAGTAATAAGGAGTCAATCCCATTTACAGTTGCACCCAAAAGCATAAGATACCTAGGAATAAACCTAACCAAAGAAGTAAAGAATCTATACCCTAAAAATTACAGAACACTTCTGAGATAGATTGAGAAGGCACAAAGAGATGGAAAAATATTCTGTGCTCATGGATTGGAAGAATTAACGTTGTGAAAATGTCAATGCTACCCAGGGCAATTTACACATTTAATGCAATCCTTATCAAAATACCATGGACTTTCTTCAGAGAGTTGGAACAAATCATTTAAGATTTGTGGAATCAGAAAAGACCCTGAATAGCCAGAGGTATTAAAAAGGAAAACCAGAACTGGGGGCATCACAATGCCAGATATCAGGCCTTGACACAAAGGTCAATGGAACAGAATAGCGAACCCAGAAATGGGCCCTCAACTCTATGGTCAACTCATATTCAACAAAGCAGGAAAGACTCTGCACTGGACAAAGGACAGTCTCTTCAAAAAATGGTGCTGGGAAAATTGGACAGCCACGTGCAGAAGAATGAACAGAGACCATTCTCTGACACCATACACAAAAATAAACTCAAAATGGATAAAAGATATAAATGTGAGACAAGAATCCATCAAAATCCTAGAGGAGAACACAGGCAACTCCCTTTTTGTATTGGCTATAGAAACTTCTTGCAAGATACATCTATGAAGGCAAGAGAAACAAAAGCAAAAATGAATTATTGGGACCTAATCAAGATAAAAAGCTTCAGCACAGCTAAAGAAACAGTCACCAAAACTTAAAGACAACCTACATAATGGGAGAAGATATTTGCAAATGACCTATCAGATAAAGGGCTAGTATCCAAGATCTATAAAGAACTTATTAAGCTCAACCGCAGAGAAGCCAACAATCCAACCATAAAATGGACAAAAGACATGAACAAAAATTTGACCAATGAAGATATAGACATGGCCAAAAAACACATGAGAAAACGCTCCACATCCCTTGCATTCAGGGAAATACAAATAAAAACCACAATGAGATACAACCTCACTCCAGTGAGAATGGGGGAAATTAACAAGACAGGAAACAACATATGTTGGAGAGAATATGGAGGAAGGGGAACCCTCTTGCCCTGTCGGTGGAATGTGAACTGGTACAGCCACTCTGGAAAACTGTGTGGAGGTTCTTCAAAGACTTAAAAATAGAACTGCCCTACGACCCAGCAATTGCACTGCTGGGGATTTACTCCAAAGATAGAGATGCAGTGAAACACGGGGACACCTGCACCCCAGTGTTTATAGCAGCAATGTCCACAAGAGCCAAACTGTGGAAGGAGCCTCGGTGTCCATCAAAAGATGAATAGATAAAGAAGATGTGGTCTATGTATACAATGGAATGTTCCTCAGCCATCAGTAAGGACAAATACCCACCTTTTGCTTCAATGTGGATGGAACTGGACGGTATTATGCTGAGTGAAGTAAGTCAGTCGGAGAAGGACAAACATTATATGCTCTCATTCAATTTGGGAATATATAAAATAGTGAAAGGGAATCAAGGGGAAAAGAGAGAAAATGAGTGATAAGTATCAGTAAGGGTGACAGAGCATGAGAGACTCCTAACTCTGGGAAATGAACAAGGGGTCGTGGAAAGGGAGGTGGCCGGGCGGTTGGGCTGAGTGTGTGACAGGCACTGAAAGGGGCACTTGATGGGATGAGCAGTGTGTGTTAAGCTTTATGTTGGCAAATTGAACTCCAATTTAAGAAAAAGTTGTTGTCCATGTGTTGTAGCACTTCTGGAACCAGAGAGAAAGAACTTCATGTGGGCATACCACCCTATCAGAGGGTGAGACACTCAAGACAGGAGTGATATGTCATGACTCATCATACTGTTGGCACCCATCATGGGCTTTGTCACCCAATAGGAAATCAAGAAATGTTTCTTAAACAATATCTTATTCAACAATTACACAATCAAGTTGGATCAACTTTATCTGGCCTCCAGTACACATAACGTGTCAACACAAATAAAAGCACAAAAAGGATAAAGTCAAATGAGATATCTTAAAACATCTATAGGCGAGGTGCCTAATGCTTACATACTCAACGGGACATGGAACCATTCCATTATGGGTAACCTTAAAAGTCACATTTTTCATGAAAATCAGTAAAATCCTGTGAAAGAAAAAAATGGTGGCAGGAGAGAGTTCCTCACATGGAGAGCGAGCTGAACCAGTATCCTCCAAGTGCTGGAGGGACAGCTCTACCATTGAGGAAGACATGACCAACCAAGCATAATAGGAAGGCAAATTAAGCTTGCAGGGAGGGGGGCAGGAGACAGAGTGTGCTAGTTTCCTGATGACTCCAGAAGTGTGAAACCAAGGCCTTTCCTAAAATATCCTCAAACAAACTCAAATTTTTACACATCTAGTTGCTTTAAATGTATTCCAAATAACCTTTTACCCTTTGAGAGCCTGCCTGCTTTGCATATCCTAGAAAACTGTGCCCAACATCGGCTCAGCATAGATAAGGTAATTCTAGGGATTTCAGACCTCCAAGCCACTGCTGCCTTTCTCAGTTCTCTGACCTGGAGAATTTACATTGTGCTGATGGGTGAGACCATGCTGATTCCCCTATCCTCTGGGAGTTCCCTTGTCTCCTTCCCCTTCATGTTGGTGAGCTTTTGCCATTCTCTATACAAGTAGCTGTGTATTTGCCAGCTAAAGCAAATTCTAGTTGACGCAATAGGCAAAACCCGAACTTTGAATGGCTTAATGGAGCAGAGGTTTGGTATTTTGTGCACCTAAATTTTGATGCTGTTTGGCAGGGTCTCACCACTCTCAAGGAACCCAAGTTTCCAGGCTGTTTTGACGTGCCACCATCTCATCACAAGTTTGTCATGTTTGAGGGCACCTGGGTAGAACATTTGGGTAAGCATCTGACTCTTCATTTTAGCTCGGGTTATGATGTCAGGGTCGTGAGGTTGAGCCCCTGGTCAGGCTCTGTGCTCAGCATGGAGTCTGCTCGGGATTCTGTCTTCCTCAAACTCCGACTCCCACCCCACAAGCCCTGCTCTCTCACGCTCTCATTCTCCCTCTGGAAATAAAGAGATCAAATATTTTTTAAAGATTTTATTTATTTATTTCAGACAGAGAAAGAGAGCATGAGCAGTGGAGACAGGCAGAGGGAGAGGTACAAGCAGACTCCCGCTGAGCAGGGAGTCCAACACAGGGCTTGATCTCAGGATCCTGAGATCATGACCTGAGCCAAAGGCAGACGCTTAACTTACTGAGCCACCCAGGTCCCCCTGTAGATCAAATATTTGAAAAAAAAAAAAAAAGATTACCATGTCTGTTGCTGAGGAAAAGAGAAAGCACAGAAATGGCATACTGCTTCAGATAGGACACACAGTACTTCTTCTCATATCTCAGTGACAATAGTTAGTCACATGACCCTTCCACAAGCTTCTTCATTTCTTGCAGGAATTCCTGAGAATGCCAGGTTTGCCTAGAATACTCTCCAAAATTGTAAGCACTGACTAGATGACAGATGCTTTCAAATACAATATCACGTAATTTTAAGAGGATCATGTAAATGTCAGTGGGTGGATTTACTCAATAGTACCTTTCTACGCTGCCTTTTGCAACTATCATGTCAGTAGGCTGAGAATTTTCTCCTTCCTTTTGATCCATGAGTCACATCTTAACCTTTGAGTATCTGCTGCCCTCCACATGACTGAACTTGCCTGAACATCTGCACCGGTGTCATTAGGCACACTGCAAGCCAAGTCTTTCCCTGGGCTGGTATGCAGAGAAGAGGCCAGCGAAGGATGGTTATTTTTCCTTTTTAATCTGAGCTAGCACGTCCAATAAGGCACCATTTTTAACCTCATAGGATGATTTTAAAGCGTTCAACCTAATAGATGTTTGCTCCACTTTGACTTCCATGGTCTTCTCTCAATACAACTTTTGAGGGGAACTCTGGGTTTTTATCTCCTAGGTAAGTTCATTTCTCTGCATATGTGTTTAGTAGCCAGTTTCAAATAGGGCATCCCCTTAAATTTTTGCTGCAACTATCAGGGAGGTTCCAAAACCCTCTCTTTAACATCAGGTTTGTTTCCAAAGGTCCAGTCAATTATGCAGCCAATTAGAGTACTCACCCCTAGTTCGTTTCACAGAGTTAGGAGTCTTTCATGTTCTGTCTCCCTTTCTGATATTTCCCACTCATTTTTCTCCTTTCCCATTTATTCCCTTTCACTATTTTTTATATTCCTCGATTAAATGAAACCATAAAGTTTGTCTTTCTCTGATTGACTTTCTTCACTCAGCATGATACGCTCCAGTTCGGAGAGAGAAAATCTTAAGCAGACTCCCCACTGATCTCAGGGCCTGACATGGGGCTCAGTCTCATGACCCCGAGATCATGACCTGAGTCGAAATCAAGAATAGGATGCTCAACTGACTTAGCCACCCAGGCGCCCCTGTATTGCTCAAATTTTTTAACAATTCTGCTAGATCATTCTATTATTTATGCTACTGGAGGATTTTTATCCTGGTTAGTGTTTCATGAGCTAATTGGATCTGTGTGTGTATTTTGTCTTTTGCTGACGTTAGAAAATCCTTGCCTATCAGCTCTTCAGATATATGGTCTCCCCTGTTCTTTACCTCTTTCTTATTCTGGAACTCCAGAATAACATACGAACTACATCATTTCATATTATCTCACCACTTTTGGACACTCTATTCTATTTTTCAGTTATTGTCTTTCCTCTTTGTATTTCATTTGAATAATTTGTAATTTAATTTATTTTAGTTTTACTAAAATGATTTCTTTGGACAATAGTTCATACTATGAGGCTTTCTGGTAATATGGAAGGTCAAAATGCATATATATATCTTTATATAATTTATTTGTAAAATATGTATATACTCAAAAATTACCCCTACACACAAAACGACAACCATGTCATATATATCCAATTTTTAAAAATCTGATAAGACTTTATTCTAATGTGGTTGACAAGGAAATCCAATTATTTCTGTGGCACACAATGTTTTACCAATTAGAATTACATGTAATGACATTATGTCAGGACACATTAAAACTTTAAGAATTTTACATAACTTTTAGAACCATCATAACATTTACCCACATAATATAACCTCATAAAATTAATCATTGTTTGACAATACTTCCAATGTAACTTAACATACCAAATAAACAAACCTAATTAGTCAAAATGATTATTTAGAATTTGAAATTTTAGGAAGTTTGTTAAGAACCTCAGAAGATTCTAAATGGTATGCCTAAATAGGATCATAGTTCACTGTAAAATTTAATACTTTATCATGTATTTAACCATGGTGACAATAAACGATCCCAAAGGCAAAAACAGAGGGTTACTTGGTTGTTAGCAAAACAGCTTCTTTAAATATTGAGAAGATTTAGTAATCAAACCTAATCAAACAAGAGAAATCTTGTTTTTCTGGGGAGATAAAGATAAAATAGCTTGTTTATAATTTTTTATCAAGAACAGACCAAATATAAAAGAAGTTTTTGTCTTTTTAAAAAGTTAAGCTAATTTTCAGAGAAAAGAACAAATTCCAATCTTATATCAGCATATTTTAAAAATTCATATATTCCAATCTTAGGGAGTCCAGATCATGCATAGTTTTTCCCAAAGATTCTCCTTTATAACCTTCCGCCAATTTCTTTTTTAACTCAAGTTATTTCATAAGCCTCACCTCTCTATAAATAGCCAATCTCATTTTGGGAAAAAATAGTCTTTCCCTCAACAAAAATGCATTTTATTCCTCATACCTTTTTATACATTTCCTGTTTTCCAATATAGAGTTACGTTCCTTATCATTTCCAGCAGTCTCAATTCCATTCATCAGAACTTCTTTTTTCATTGAACAATTGTAAATTTATGTTTAATTTTTTATTGAAGTTCAATTTGCCACCATTTAGCGTAACACCCAGTGCTCATCCTGCCAAATGCTCCCCTCAGTGCCCATCACCCAGTCACCCCAATACCCCCACCCACCTCCCCTTCCACTACCCCTTGCTCATTTCCCAGAGTTAGGTGTCTCTCATGTTTTGTCATCCTCACTGATATTTTCACTCATTTTCTCTCTTTTTCCTTTATTCCCTTTCACTAATTTTAAATTCCCCAAATGAATGAGACCATATAATGTTTGTCCTTTTCCGAATGACTTACTTCACTCAGCATAATACCCTCCAGTTCCATCCACATTGAAGCAAATGGTGGGTACTTGTCGTTTCTAATGGCTGAGTAATATTCCATTGTATACACAGAACACATCTTCTTTATCCATCTATCTTTCGATGCACACCAAGACTCCTTCCACAGTTTGTCTATTGTGGACATTGCTGCTAGAAACATCGGGGTACAGGTGTCCCGGCATTTTACTGCATCTGTATCTTTGTGGTAAATCACCAGTACTGCAATTGCTGGGTCGTAGGGAGATCTATTCTTAACTCATTTTTTTTTAACTCTTTGAGTAACTTCCACACAGTTTGCCAGAGTGGCTGTACAAGTTCACATTTCCACCAACAGTGCAAGAGAGT